>NW_024503457.1:3643219-3870867 GCF_017590055.1 Onychostruthus taczanowskii | reverse complement strand
CGCACGCCGCGGCCCCGCACGCCGCGGTCCCGCACACCTGCCCGGCGCCGCTGCCGCCGAGGGGCTGCCGGCGGGAATGGGGGCGATGCGGGTAAACGAGTGGGGACGAGCGAGCGCAGCGATCTCCCCCCACCCTCCCACGGACCCTGCGCGCGCGACCCCGCCACTCTTCCCCCGTCTCTTCTTTTTTCTTTTTTTTTTAAATAAAATTTAAAAAAAAAAATTGAAACTTACACTTTTGTGCGTCCCCCTGACGCTGCGCGCTGACGTCACGGGCGCGGCGCGCCTCGCACGGGCACACGCGGAGCGGCCAAGCCAACCCGCCCGCCCGCCGCTCCAAGGCGCGGAGGGAGCCGGCGATGGAGCATGCGCGGGATTTTCGCGCCTTCTTCCGACTCCCCGCCCGCCCCGCGGTGCCGCGCGGTGCCCGCGGGCGCGGAGCGGGACCCGGCGGGGCAGGGCCAGGGCCAGGGCCGTGCGGTTTCGTTGCCACAACATCCTGCTGCCAGCGCTTCCTCATCGCGTTTTGTCCGGCCGTTACTCGAGCGAGGTTTCGCTTGCAGCGATCGTTGCTAAAATTAGGGATTTTGTGGTAATCCAAGCGAAAGTTTTCCTTCGGGCGGTTGCAGATCATAACCTTGCGCCCAAAACTAAAGCACCTCGGGGCGCTGCAGCCCCTGCGTGCAATGACGGCCGCAGGAACAGAACATCTTAGCGAGGGTTATGTGATGAAATTACATCATTGTCCTGTAAATTTCGGGGAAAAAAGCAACCCCAAAACCTGCAGCGTTGCTGGGAGGCTGCACAGGCAGAGCCGCGGAAATATAGGGGAAATTGCAGGACAGCGAGGAAAGCTCCTGTTGCTCATAGGGTGGATGCAAGGCTGTTCGATGGGGAGGAAGCTGCACACAGTTCTGCACTCAAGACCAAGCCTGCACGGTACAAGGTTGCTCATAACGCAACGAAGAGGGGAGCAGGAA
The DNA here is from genome assembly GCF_017590055.1 of Onychostruthus taczanowskii. Classification (NCBI taxonomy): domain Eukaryota; kingdom Metazoa; phylum Chordata; class Aves; order Passeriformes; family Passeridae; genus Onychostruthus; species Onychostruthus taczanowskii. The sequence goes on along the minus strand of NW_024503457.1, from coordinate 3,869,887 downwards.
GTAAAAGGCTCGTTCTTTCGCTAAATTCATGCTGCTTCCTGGGAAAGAAGACTAGCTGGGAATAGAACACGCGACCACAGAGCCGCTACATTGCAGCAGCAGGCAAATCCAGCAGAGAGCATGCTGGAGAAGATGCATTTCACAAGTCAACGAGATTCGCATTCACTCTTACACCTCTGTGTTGTTGTTGTTTTGTTTTGTTTTTAAGACGTTGAATTTTTGTGCTTTACAATAGTAATGAAACACTACGTTAATTTTCCTGATAAATAGCAATCTTCGGAGGTTTTTATTAACAATACCTCCCCCCTCTCGCCCCTCCTCCCCCCCCACCCCGTGCTACTCTAGGGTTATTACCGCATTTCTTCATTAAGCTTGACGGCAGTGGCATCCAGAAAAGAAGGTGATAATGAAATTGTATTTGTAATATAACTTTTTAGAAAGCAGCAAAAACTTTCACACGCAAACTCCATAAGCCAGCTGCAGAAAAAAAAAATTGCTTCCTGAAAGACATCTCCAGTTGATAGTGCCGCTCTCCACCCTCCAGGTCATATATACTGTGCCTAAGGGTTCAAACCGTCTCTGTATCCCACGTCCCTACCCCCCTCCCGCTCTTGTGTTTTACATTAATTCTTTCAGGAAAAAACACTTGCGAGTCAACAGAACAAGCACAAACAAGGAGTGTCCTAGTTTGCTAGAATTTATTTTGATACATACTAACTGCCCAAACACGCCCAACTCTTGGGTAGTGGTTTTTTTTTCCTTTAGCCGAGGGTTGTTCGCAATTAATTTGAAGTGTTTGTACCAGTGAAAAAACTTTCAACACTTCTCTAATCTCTGAGCACACCTTTTGCAGGTATTTTGGAGCTTTAGGATTTCGTTTGTGATAGTAGTGGTGGAAGGCTATTCCACTTCACAGTTTCCTGGGGAGTGTCTCTCCCTTTTAAGGATGCACGAAAAGCAGAACAGATCGAGCATCAGTGAGGCAGGTCTGCATGACAGACGCAAGGAAATTGTCTCAAGAGGTTATAGAGTCCATAGGCAGAAAGTTTCAACAGATGCCAGAGGAAATGCACACGAACGGGGAGCCATGCAATCTGAACACTGTGATCTGTGCAAACTCATGACTTAATTAAAGACCTAGTGCCACCTGACCACCTTGTCAGCATCGGGCCTCGTCGGGAGGTACCATCTCCCAATTCTCAAATTTCTACTCTATTTTAGGAAATAAAAAATACAGCTTGGTACCATAACTGAAAATTTTACTGCTCTGATGTAGGTTTTTCCCACAAGGCAGGATCAGTTATCCCTAAGTCACTCTTGTCACAATGTTGTCCAGTTTGTTGTCTCCAGCCAGCAGAAGGTTTTCCTAGTCCCGTTGTTTTTAAAGTGTCAGTAAGTCAAACCCGGCAGAGGTAATTACTCAGCAGAGTGGGAGAACCCAAGGAGCAAATCTCTTGGGCTACTGAAGTTGGTAGAGACATGCCTTTCCCTTCTACCTTTAGGGGTGGAGTGGGCTACACTCCTCCCAGCTCTAAAGACTGTTCTTCCTTCTCCCTGTAGTAGTTGTGTTGGCTCCCACACTGTCAAGTCATCAACACTGGATGTCTGATACTTTGCTGCTCCTTACAAGCTATTGCATTTCCCACAAAATAGCACCGCTGTTAGTGTGGCTTGCCTCTTGTCATTCAGGGATCCCGTTTCCTCCACCTTTGGCATTGCCCACATGCTGGAACACTGCCAGGACTGGTTACTGAGCAGAACTATGGATTCCTTCCCTAGACAAACCCCAGGAGTGCTTTTGTGGTTAGACTGTTCCTGGGTTCATTCCAACAGGCAAGACCACACTAGATTTCTCACCCTCTCCATCAAGCATCATTGTACAGCAATATTCTGTCATACAAGGCACCCCCACATCTTTCTGCCTGCAAAGTTGAGGATGTCTAATCATAAAACAAGTGAAGTACAAGGCATTGTGGGGCTTTTCCTCATATTTGAGAATTATAGGAAGTATAAATTCTTAGAACTTTTAAAAGGCTATGTAGTGCCATGGACTTAGTCCACCATCACCACATTCTTGAGCCATCCTAAACCTGCATCAGTCACAATTTCAGGAAACCACCTCACAGCTCCCACAAATACCTTCCTACTGACAAACTGAAGCCACCTGCTCTGTATGGGATAAGCCACAAGTAGGGTGGTTGTGGATCCATACATACCAGTCTGATCCCAGGGCCAGGGAAATGGCTCACAAAGCACAGCCCACACTACCAGCTTTTAAACTACTTCGGTTCCTTTATCTTCACAGAATTATCAAGGATAGCAATTAAGGGGTAACACACAAGAACTCAAATTTTCAGAAAGCATGCCAAATAAGCACAGCTAAATCCACCTACAAAATAAATGAAACAAACCACCCCCCCAAAAAAAAAAATCAACAAAAAACCAAAAAACCGAATCTCAACCCCAGAACAAGTTAGCTGAATGAGTTGCAAGTCAAGCATAGAGCAGACCTCCCTTTTCACTCCCTTAAGTTCAGTTTGACCACAGGAATATCCTCTCATCACTTAATGAGGCTTCTGCTTTGTATCAGCTTTTCTGCATTAAAATGGTACTGATCATTAGTTAATGAATGAGATAGAACCACTGTCCAACAAGCTGGAACAAGAATTTCCAGAAAAATGCCTTTGTTTTTCAAGAAACCTTCAACAAATCACTAGATTTTCCTTTCAGGGCTTCTGGAACTCTGCTTTAATTTTATCTGCTTGACACAGAAAGAGAATATTCCACAGTACAGGCATAAGGTTTCTGAAAAGCTCCAATTATATCTAAGTGGGCTGGTTATGCAATATTCTCCCCATTTTTCATACAGAAATGAGTGATCATTCAGGAATAAGGTCTGTTGTTTCTGTCCTGAGATCATATCATGAGACTACCCCATCTGGACATGGAATTATGTAGGGAGCCATTATTCGCATTTCAGGAAACATTTACAGTATCCCAATATACCTCTAGATTTCTATGAGGCAATCTCAAATGTCTGATTGCAAACAAGCTTACCATATGTCTGTGAAGATTACTAATTTGCACTTACATCTAATATTGAACCAGGCAATCCAAATCTGTGTCAACAAAGAGGCACAGAACACCAGTACTCACATAAGCCTACTTCTCTCCCCCCATTTCTCCTAAAGCCTAGCCAAATTGTCCTGGTTTTGGCCAGGACACAGCTTTTTTCACAGTAGGCATGAGGAAGTGGAACCTGGAGTGGTGTGGGCACGTATACCTTGCTATCCTATACTATCCTACCTCATTGCCAGAGGCAGGGAAAAGGGGCTCCCTCTCTTACTTACATGAAGAAAGGTGGCCCTTTTGTCTGTCTTGTTGTCTGGGGGTCCTCTTTGTACAATTTTGTTGTTAATATTGTTGCTGTTACTGTTTGTTTTCTTATCTCATTGCTGTTTCCAGTAAATGGTGCTTATCTCAACTCACAATCTTTGCCTTTTGTGCTTCCAGCTGGGGGGAGAGGGGAAACAACTGACGCCTGGTATTGGTGAGAGCACTAAATTGGGGAATACCATTCCTAAACCATGACAAAGCTTATTTGGGAGAGGACTGAGAGAGATGAGGCAACCAGTAAGGTATCTAGATGCTTGCTTTCCTTTTTATGAAGATGGTACCAAATGAGCTTTTCACCCAAATCTTTTAAAAGATATTCAGGAAAATATTTTCTTTTAAGAGACACATGCCATCAGTATTTCCTAGTCTCTTTCCTGACTTTTAAAGAGTTTTCTGGAGAACTACAACTACCCACAGCAATTTATTTAAATAAAAGTTTTACTCATCACAGGTGCAATATGTCATATAATAGCTTCAAGGGCTAACTAAGTGACATAATGGAAACCTTACAGAGGTCTCTACCATGACCTGTCATACATTTTTCCCCCTGAAACAGGTGGCAAACTACAAGTGACATAAGCATCTTTCAAAACCAAAATGAAGCATTTAGGAGAGATGCTTGTATTTCATGCAGAAACAATGAGCTGGGTGAGTGGACAGAGTGGATAGGACAGTTGAGAAACAAATTATTTCAGTGAGGTACCTGGAAAAGAGTAAAAGGTCTGAGCTAGTAGACTGTTAAATGGAACCATAAAACCTGAACTGCTCCTATATTTTGAATAAAAATGTTGAAATATAGCAAAAAATCAGTTATGAGTTTATTTTCTGTTATAGATTCATTTTATTAAAAAAAATATTTCTAGGGCAGCTTTTTGTTCTGCATTTGTCTGTTTTGTGACAACTATTGAAACCATTTGAAGGGAGGTGGATTTGCCATACATTCCTCCAATCTTTATGAAGCATTAGTGCCTAGAGGGAAAGCCCCAAATCCAGTGAGCAAGAACTCAATTATGATGATCTCTACCCTGTCCCACCAATACATACACACTCCAGACTAATCCAAGTTTCATTTGGACAAGCCCAGCAGATGTCAGAGAAAACACAGAAGAAACTGAGGCTGCTACCGGAGAAAGAGGTACAGCGCACAAAGATCCATCCAAAGCTTTGTGTTGCTACTTGGAGGACAATTTTCATTTTAATTGGCAATTTAAACCTCATAACATGCATTTTTCTAACCATTTTGTGGGTATCAATGTTATTTCAGATGACACTGCAATACTGACCTGAAGTGTTAATGTATCTTAAACAGTATTGGTTTTAGCAGATGAACCTCAAGATGATTCTTAAATGCTTTGTCACAGAGTAGACTACAGCCTATGAGTAAGCTTTCTCTATGACACTTAAATAATGGGCTTTTACAAGACCTATCTCACTACATCAACATTTTAAAGAAAAATCACATTTAAGATCACATTCAAAACACTGTTTTCTAAAATATCATGGTATTTTAAAAAGACTAACAATTTATTCAATGTAAATGTAACTTAAAAGGTCATGGGGTTGCAAACACACATCCAGTCTGCTGTTTCCAGTTTTCTGCAAGTTAATTTACTTAAAATAATTTCAAATCTAGAATAGTGTTAACTAAGATCCACCCTCCAAGGTTACAGAAGTACTATTTTTCACATCTAATTGAAATGACACTTCCCAGTTTTACTACATTTATTTTTGATTTAAAGGAAAACACCCCTGTAAACCATTACTGTAGCAGCAGTTAGCAACAAGAACAGGTAACAACTGTCAGCCTGCAAACATAAATTATGCCCTTTCTTACTGTCAATTTTTAGTCAAATATGTAAATAAATACAAGAGCTAACACAAAATATACCACTATAAGAAAATACATTATATGCTGCAATTTGGAATAAAATATCATGCAGTACTGGCTGCATGAACTGGAATATGTAATTAACTGCTTGGAACTGATGCTAAACAATTAAACCTTTTCTTTGTACAGAGGATCACTCTTTTATTCACCATGAGAAATTTGGTTTGTAGTTAATTTTATACTGCTATATTAAAATCATAAATGTGAAAATGACTCAAGTCATTTAGTGTAAGAAGATACCATAGGCACCATAATATAGATATATATATCTTTTTTTTCTTTTTAAACAAAATCTGGTGATGAACCAGCATTAACAGGATGAAAATTAAAAGGCACATTCAGGCAAAAAATAATAAACATAGTTTGCATGACACTATATTAAAAAAAATAATTTATGCTCTGAATAACAGATTGGATCAGAAACAAATGTTCTAGTAGATTCCAATCAAAAGTAAATTTTGTAAAAGGCGTGCAATTCATATGACAATTATTTTTTAGTATTGAATTTTGTTTTAAGGTCAGTATAAGGCTTATAACCAAGTGCTTATTAAGAGGATTGACTACTCAACAGGTCTTGTTTTCTGAGTGCATAGAAATACAATGAGCAATGAAGATGTTTTCCTTGCAAGAGGACATATAATTCAATTTGTGCAAATCTTGTTCAAGTACTGGAGCGTCTTTCAGGTCTCGGAACACATTTCATAATTGCAGCTCTCCACAGGGCAGGGGCAAGTAAAAGGCTTAGAGTAGTCACACTCAGAATAAGAAGATAAACCTGCAAAAGGCAAATAAAAGACATTACTTCTCTTGGTTACACGGTAGTACCAAGAAGTATCTAGAAGTTTGAGGAGATTAGGCTCTTCTAGACCATGTTTTAAGATACTTCACCTATCTTCCTAAGCAACTTTGCATATTGCTACAAAAGCAAACAAGTTCGTGCTCAAATAATCTAATTACCTGTTTACCTGGTGTGAAGATACAATTGCAAAAACATCATTATGAGCTTATAGCAAAACAATTGTTTTTATGTGATCAATTTTGAAATTTCAGTATTTGTTAAAAAGTCAAAGACCAATTATCACTTTATTTAAAAACCAAAACTAAAATCACCAAACAATCTAAAACAAAAAGACCCCCTATCAACCAAGCAAATAAAACAACCCCACCACCACCACCACTCTAAACTATTCTGGTTTAACGACATAATGGCAAAGTTCACTCTTAGTTCACTTATCAACAGAAAAAAGCAAGCATAAATCCCTTGAAGTCATATTGTACATCTTTTTAAAAAAAAAAAAAAAAAAAAAAAAAAAAAAAGAGACCCTACACAGTTTGAATAAGTCCTAGAAAACAGTGTCAGGAAATAGTTTTGAGGTCTCAAGCAAAAGGATGAATTTAGGAAGTTTCAGAGGTATACAAACCTATACATTAGATAATCATGTGAGAACAGAAAAAAATGAAAACCTAAAAGCCTCCAAGCTCAGTGGGTGGGCCCCTAAACTGGTTCTGTGATCACATAAAGATATCTTGACACCCTATGCAAACATGCAATATTTGTAACTCTTAATTATATGAAGGAGTGAACATGAAAGTGAATCACCTTTACCTACAAGTGAACAGCATTGTCTAAGTTTTTCACACGTGCTTAATTTGGAATTGGTTCCAATACTATTCAGTCCACTTGCTCAACGAATATAAAAACCTCAGAACACCAGGAGAGCATTTTTTGTGAGCAGAAGCACAGAGGATAAAGCAGTTAGTACTAAAAAGTGAGGTCAGTTCCTGTATCTCTATAGCCATAATTTACCTAATTTAATAAATCAGACATTATCTTCAAAAAAAAAAAAAAAAAAAAAAAAAGTAACATTCTTACAGGTTCAGTATAAAACTAAGTTTAAGGCTTCTTTCCTGGGAGACTTTTCAATGACTACCGAAAACATTGGTTATTTCTCCTGTGGAGAATTTAAAATGAACAAGCTTTACAGGTTAAAGTGATTGCAAATGTATTTGCTTGTTTAAATGTTAAGGCAATTTTCACAATATCTGCTCTCCAGTTCTTATTTACTGGTGTTTCCTTCTTCAAATCCTATATTCCCTCTGTATTGTACACTCCTATATCTCTTTCAATACCTGCATCAAGATTTTAAAAGCAAAGGTTTCTCAGTCTTTATGACTTGGGTGCTATCTGCAACTCACTGTTCACACAATTCAGTCATAAAGTGAAAGAAGTTAAGGTAAAGCATTTATAACTAAGTTATTTAAAATACTAAGGTACAACATGAAACAAGTGAGAACCAGCACTAAGAACCCTGTCAGGGACATACAAGTATCCATTTCTATGGGTTGATTCTAACTTTTTAACAGTTGAGAGGTGCCACAAAATTGGAGTGTATTGGCATTTCAAATACTGGGATTTTGTATTGCAGTGTAAGTTATTCAGGTGCAAAAACTGAAATTAATAACCACAGACCAGCTTACCTCCCGAGATATGATCCCTGCTCTGCGTGCTCTGCTTCCCAGAACAAAAGAGAATTCACTGACTTGTGCCAGTCCTGCTGAGACAATCCACTTGATATATTGGCTGGTCTTTGGAAGAATCAAAGAAAGGACAAGCACTGCCAGGACAAACTTTGTAAAAACAGAGTTTTTTGAGTTATTGGGGGTTTGTTTTGTTTGTTTGTTTAAATAAAGAAGCACAATAAATAAAACAGTAGTATCTCTGTAAGATACACAGCATCAAATAGAGTAATTTTGAACATAACATAAAATAATAGACTTCTAAGTGGGTCTTCTGTATTAATGTCAAGAGACAAATGTACATTGCACAGTAAAAAGTAGCATCTTTACTATAATAAAACACTTGATAAATGCACAAATCCCTAGCTGGAGAAATAGATGCTTTGCCATGTGCAATTTACTTTTAACATTAAGTAATTTTCTTTTTAAATACTTGAAGAATATTGTATCAAACTGTACTCTAATCAGTAAGATTCCTCCAAATACATATTTACAGAATATTCTCTGTTATATCAAATGTTCAGTTCTTGCATAAATTGTCTTTAGGGCATGCAGGACAAAGATTACTCAGATTAATGAAGATTAAAATATTTTTTAAAAGCGTAAAAGAAAATACCTTCATTATGACGACAGATAACGTAAGGAATAGCAAGACTGTGAGTTCATATATTACAAAAGTGGGAAAAACATGAAGTCCTAGAAGGAAAGAAAACAATATTGCACAGTTTGAGGCCAATATCTTACTATGGTAACTTTCTGGATTAATAATAGATTTAATTGCAAGACTGTATTCTCAAAACAAATCAAACAAAAAGCCTTAACTCACCTACAAACCACTTGATCACTAAAACCCTAACTATGGGATATGCTTTTGTGATCACTTGATCACAAAAGCATATCCCATAATATCCAGCCCTTTTTTCCTTTGGGGAGGTTTAGCACAGGCAATATTCCCAACCGAATTAAGTTGCATATGACTGATGCACAAGCACTTTAATTTCTAAAGCTTTCTGTCTTCCACACCAGTCAACAACACACAATCTGAACTAAAACACACATCTAATAAAAGCTATAAAAATCCTGCAAGAAAATAATTCCACTGTTATGCACAGTCATTCTAATATTTTGCTGGTCATTTAACTTTTTTTTATCTTATGGTAATGGATTATCACAGTGGGAGGAACATGATACTCAGTAGGTGCACAGACTACAGCTACAACAGAAATCCAAAGCGTTTTCATTCTATGACCTTCACTTCCAAACTCTGAAAGTCACCTGAACTTGAAATCAGGTAGACTGGAATCAGGTAAGACCATAAAACCTTGAGCACAGTCTAACAATTGAGGAATTATAGAAAAACCCATTGCTATGATGTTGATGGGGTTTCTTTTGTTGGAGTAGATTGTCTTTGGGTTTTTTGCAGTATTTGGTGATTTTAACTTGGTAATTATATAAAGAAAGGTAAAAAGAACCACAAAGAACTCAGAAACATAAAACTAAGTCCTGCAAATGTTAAACATTGGAAAAGAACTATTTATTGGAGAAGTCCTAGAGTCACTGAGGAATAATCTTACAACTAAGTCCATTTTTATCTCCTGAAGTATGCAGAACTTCTACAGGCAAACATAACTGCGCATCTTTGGAAGCTCGTTCCTTTTTCATAAAAGCTTCTAAAAAGTGAAATCGAAATAATGGTGGTGTTCCCAACAAATTCGTAATAGTTGGCATTTCTCCAAGCCAGTTATTTCTGATGAAGGACAAGAATTGCTTTCTAAAGCATAAGGCATGTAAATCAATGCTGTAAAAAACTTATTTTAATGTGGGACGAGGTTCCATTAATTTTTCCTCCCTGTAGTGCTGCAGATCCAGATGAGCCGTGGAGAACCAAGACCTGTCATCTCTTCCAGACTTACAGTAACTTCACAGGGTTTTGTCTGTATGCACAGTCAATTGTCAATGGAAACCTTCTTCAATTACATCAGAGATCTTTATACAAGTGCCACCCAGTCAGCACACACACACCCTGTTTTATTTCTTCATTTCCTTCCAACTACTGAAGTGCAAATGCAAAAGACTATCAAAGTAAGTGGAGAGACAGCAGAATAAGAGGTGAAAACCACACCAAAAAAAGAAATCCACATACATGCAACAGATGCATGTAGAAGTAGCAAGTAGCTTCACTGCAATATCACATGCACAGTGCTCCTTCACCTTTAGGCCGACCTCAGAAAATACATGAAAAGCAATTAGAGAAATACAGCCTGTAGCAATGGCATGCTTGATAAGAGGGACAATTCTGCCAGATCTAGAACTGAAGGTTTCCAAGAGAGGCTATAAATAAAGCCTAGTGCTCTCATCACTAATATGTGTTCAGTTCTGGAGCACACAGGCAGTCTGAAGTCCATTTGAACAGCTGCCCAGTGTGGAGATTATTGCCATATTCCAAAGAGCTAAAGCACAAACGACAGCAGATTTCTATACCAATTCTTTGAAGAACAGTGCCTGCAAGGTGAAAACAAGCCTAAATTTGTCACATATGCTATTCTGAGCAGACAAATCAATATGCCAGAAACCGGACATTTTTCTGAAGGAAATAAATCCCAACATAAGGTATTTTTATGGTCAGTACAGACCTTTGCCCCATTCCTAGAAGAAAAGCCAGGATAAGGCCAGAAGTGCAATCAGACTCCTATACAAGCACATGGTGCCTTCCTGACAACACAAACACCACCAGAAAGCTTAATTTCAGAGGCAGAAGCTGCATGAATATGGCCAATTATTGCAATGATTTTGATCAGACTTAGACTAAGCTAGCAGTAATTCTGAAATCATTCTCTAACATGGAAGAAACACTTCAAATAACTCAAAAACTTCAGCAATGTCATCAGAACATGTCAGATTGGCCAGCAGTCAACAGCTAGGATAACACTTAGGTACACCTTTACAGAATTGGCCACAAGCTACCAACCAGACCTTCAGCTCCAAGCAGTGTTCGCAAAGAGCTGGAACAGAGGCCTTGGGGTGCATCACTGTCAAGCCAAAAAGCACAGTTCACTCACAGAAGTTGGTATGTATTCTGTGGACAACTACAGGCAAGACTGCACAATCTTTTAAAAAGTACTTTTTTCTTAACAAATAAATGCCCTCTTTCCTCAATTAGGCAGATTCTACCAATCGATGGATAGCCTCTAAACAGCATGTGAAGATCCAGATGTCTTGACCACATCCTGATTAGATTCAACATCAAAAAAGCAATATTTGAGATCCTTGGTAGCAAAAAAGAGTACAAAAATCACAACTCTGAGGGTCAAACTGGAGCCAGTAGGATTAATTCTGACACATCCTCAAGACAGGACATCACTCAGAAAAATCACGTTAGCTATGCATTGAGATGCTGTGTCTACTAAGAGTCCTAAGATCATAGCTGCAAATGCAATAAATACTACAGCCCTGGCTAGATCATTAAGCAGCAGAGGGGAAACCAATCTTCTTAATCTTTCTCCAAAGGGGAAAGTCCTTTTAACTCTGTTGTCAGTTCTGAGAGCATGAAACCTCCAAGCTTCACTGTGCTCCATGCAGAAAAACAAAGCAGTAGAGCTGGATGGATAAGGAGAAGGCAATGCATGCTGCCTAACAAATTCCATTTGGGATATTCCTTTGATTTTCTCAGATTCAATGGAAGTGTAAAGAGACTCATTGGACAATCCTTGTGTGCAATGTTTGCTCTTGACAGTGGTGGTGCAGGCAGTGTCAGCATCACCCAACTTCTGAATTAAAAGACTGAGCTGTTAAAGGATTTTCAGCATCTGGCCTTCAAGGTCCAACACTGACCACAAGAGTTATCCAGAAGGGAAATGTGGAACCTGGTGGGTACATCTGTACAGCACATTGAGAACACACAACTTGTCAGTCAGTAGAAGTAATCTACTACCTCACCAGTGGCAGAGAGGGTCTTGATGCCCAGTTTCAAACTCTATACTCCACATGTAGACTAAAAAAAGAAATTGAGCTTTTTTAAAACAGTCAGTCTAAGAAAGATGCCTTCCATCTTTCAAAAAAGTAACCAAAACAAAATCAAATGATGTATGGGTAAAGATCTGTGCACCAGATACAAAAACAGAAATGAGCAGGAAAGTGCCCAAAATGCGGCTCTAAGGGATTGGTCGCAATGTTCTCTCAAAACTACCAGTAAGGACAGAGACTAACACAAACTCTCTAACCTCAGGAGGTGGCATAAAAGCGCCAGGAACCTTGAAGAACACCCAGAGGCCTAAATGAATGTACAGACAGAGAGTAACTCAAAGTGCAGCTGTTAATGCCTAACTGCAAAGGTGCATTATTCCCACAAATGCACCCAAGCGCAAATTTGAAAGCAGTACCATTGCACAGGTCAAGCTGAGGGCAGGTCCACTGCTATGGATATTACATGAACAAGTAATATTCAGCTCAGCTTTAAGGCACCAGGATTTCTGTAGTAAGAACAGAAAAGCAGGCATTTAAGACAAGCAAAACAGGATGAACTTTTCCAAATGACATACTTACAGTCATTTTTCAATTAAGATAATTTTTTCCATTTGTACCTTTATTCTAAAGGGACCAGAAATTATACTACTGCAGTGGTGTTCCTCAGGAGCTCAAGTGTTTCTGCTCTCTATAAGGTGCTTGCTGCATATAGTAATAAACAAACTTCTCTTTAGGCAGGGGAGAAGAATGTTTCCCTGTGGCTTTTACATAATTTCACAGAGTAAATCTCTGCATATTTATATATACATATAATTTCCATGTGCACGTACGTAAGTAGAGAGCAAGCAAGAAGTCCTTAAAAAGAAATCTAGTAAGAAGAAAAATTAAGGAATACTTTTTGTTCTACTCAGGTTTTCTTTGCAACATCACATCACTCCTTTTAAAACCTACCTCCTTGCCACAGAATCTCCTGTTAAGTTCAAAATTTAAAAGTAACTGAAAGTACAGGGGGGAGCGGAGGCTAATTTTTATCTGGGGAGGAAGGGGATTTTGTTTGAGGGTGGCAGGTTTTTAGGGTTTTGGGTCTTCTTTTTTTGTCAGGTTATTGTTGTTTGGTTGTTTTTTTTGAACAAGGAAGCATTATCACATTTTGTCAGATGCCTATAACATAGTTCTGATATTTTTAACTAATTTTCTTCTGAGGCAGGAATAATAACCATTTTCTGTAAAATCACACCAATTTGTTACACAATTTTCTTTCCTCCCCTTCTTGCAATTATAATGGCAAAATTTGTTAAAAAAGATTTTTTTTAAATTCTGTAGCAGAATGACTAAAATAATTTCCTTAGAGTACAATATAGGCTGTATGGAGTGCTGCTGGCATGCCAACTGAGGTCTTGCTGTTTTCTTTTACTCTAGTAAAGTCTTATCTCTAGTCTTAATTTATGTGGCCATAAGAGTGTAGGACTGTATTTTTGTTCAATCACTTGTAAAAATAATCTTGGGCTTATAATTACTTGTCATGCTTTGTATTCCTGATAACACTATCCATTCCATCACCATCTTTAGTGAAACACATAAACACCTTACATCTGTAAGCATTTAGCAATTACTCATGCAAGCTTGTCAATACGGGCCCACGTTTCATCAGAGCTCATCGCTTTCCCTCCATTATTAAAAAATAAGTTAGTCAAATAAACATATTTATTACTAAGTAATCTGACTCATCACCAAAATCTATCATCATGGGCTGGATTAAAAAAATTGAAAATAAAATTAAGACTGGCAAGCATAGCTATTTCATCTTTGTTTCAGTTTCTGTAACAAAACAATGAGTATTAAACAGGTATATAAGGAAAAACACTAAAATTATGCTGATGATGGGACTTTACTGTTATCTGAGTAAATATGTAGAGATAAAAATAACAATTAAGAACTTAAAATAACAGCACAAGAAAAATTAACAGTGGCGTTGAAAAAAACCAAGCCCAAACCCTAGGACTTTCTGGGCAAACAGGGGTCGAAGGAGGTTGGATCAGTGCACCAGGCCACATCCAAACCCCCTTAGACACTGCAGTGTCCCCAACACAGGGACAAGCATCTCCTGCACAATCCACAGGGAGAGGCAAGTGCTTTCACAGGGCCTGTCTCCTCACCCACTGCAGCCAAGCACCTCAGTAATGTGTTCTAGCTTCCTTTAGACAAAGCGCATTGGGGCACGCACAGACAGCTGGAGAATGCAGCAGTGCAGAAGGAGGTTACTGATTTACTGTAACTATTCCGAGTTAACTCCTTTTGGATATCAAGAATAATGAGTTACTCCCTCATCTTATACCTCAATGCTGCATTTCAGCTGGCATTCAAGTAGTGTCTGAGACATTCTTTCTTTCAATTATTTCCTCCCTGCATTAAGAACATGCAGATCACACCCTCCCAACTAAATTTCTAAAGCAACAAGCTATACAAAATTATGATATTATGACATTTTGCTTCTTAGAAAACCAAGTCACAAAAATATGAAATCTACTCTATCAATTGACTCAAATAATACTAAAATTTTAGTACAAATTACATATACAGCTGCTGGAAAGAGAAAAGAACATTCAAAAAACCCTCAACAAATCAACAACCAAACCAAGGCCTTTTTATCTTGATATATTTAGTTAAATGTTTTAAACAGGGTGGTTTCACAATTAACATTGGAAAAACTGACACTAAACCAAGACTTGGAAGTACAATATCAAAATGGCTTCTGAAACTGAAAGTAGTAGCAAAGGCAAACCAATGTTGTGGTCAATTAACAGTGTAACAAAACAAAATCTATTTCCTCCCCTCACACTACAGACACCATTTTTTGTTCCTAACCCACATTGTAAGCAATGCTTTTATAATTATATATATTGTATATATTTTATATAGTATAGATTTAACATTATTTAATATTACATATAAATATAAAATATTTTAAAGTAAGATTTCTTGGAAGTTACCTATAGATGCAAAGAAAATGATGGCAAGAAAGTCACGTATTGGTTCAATACAGCACATAATCTCCTCAGTAACCATGTGACCCTGAGAAGAGATCAGAGCTCCAGCTAAGAAGCATCCCAGCTCCATTGAAACATCCAACAGCTCTGTGATCTGTTAAGGAATAACAGAGAATCTACTGCTGAGTGACTTTATACACCATTTCACAGTGAAACTATAAAACTTTACATTATACCAAATGCAGAAAATTACTATGTCTTTATGCAAGTTCAACAACAAACAGAATTCAGTGTATGTATTTCTATGTTCTGTAGTATTGTATTTATATGGAAGACCCACAAATCTAGTTTCTCCCTTTATGTTACCTCCTTTCCCACAAAAACAAAAATAAATTTCTTAATCTACATGGCAATGCTTTGTGTGACCCTTATGGACAGCATCTGATTTCACAAGTCTGAGAGAGACTATGACAGCTTTGGAGTCAGGATTGCATAATACACTGAGGCTGTAAAATAAAGCAGTAAGAACAAGGTATTTTCCAGCTGTCAAACAAGAGGGAAAAAATGAAAATCTAAGCTTATATTTGGGAGAAGAGTGTCAATCTAGCAGAAGTCCTGGCATAGGTTACATTTTATTATGGTAAATTTGATTCAAATGTGCCTATGTGCTTTACTGAATAAGGATTCATTTAAGTGCGTAAAGTAAACTGCTGAAATGAAGCACAATGACTCCTTGAAAGAAGGCAGACTGCTTAATTCTTTTTTAATATTTTAATGCAGTACTAGAAGAAGAGATGAAACATGTAAAGAGACTAAACAAAACACAAAGCAACTGCTTAAGGCAATGCTTGGAACACTAAAAAAAAGCAAACTGCACCTCTAATGCATGGTAATAGTATAAAGTATATTTTAAAATAATTACTTCAAAATCACACAGCTGTAGTGGTCATCTTGCTGAGAAAGGACAATGTTATTAATATTAATAGAACATTTAAAACCAATGACTTATTTTTATTCTAATTTAGATTAAGCAAGAATACACTATAGTACATTAATGGACATCATTCATCGTACCTTGAATGGTGTCCACACTTCCAATGGAGGAGTGCAAAAGATACAATAAATAAGTCTCCACACTATGCTTAAGATGGCACCTAAAAATAACCCCAAGACATTTGTGTATGGAAGTAATAATGTCTGAATGCTCATCACATAAGTGCATTTGTTACAACAGTCTGTAATTTATTCCAAGATATTTGAGGTGATAAATTGTTTCTGTCAACTAATATAATTAGTTGCTGATCACACAAAGCAAACAAGGTAATGCAATTCTCATTTTAAACCAAAAGGAATTTCAGTGCTTTTTAGAACAATTTGAAATTGTAAGAGGGAAGAAGATAATATATACATGAAGGACTTTAAAATCACCAAGAGATGGATAAAATTAAGGAAACAGTTATGAATAGGAAACATTTAAGTTCTTCTCAATCATACAATAGTTGTTTTAAAAACCACAGCCTCTTTTGGATGATTAAGATCCAATACAGCAATAAAGCTGGAATTATTTTTACTAGTCAGCTATAATCTTCCCATACTTAAGTGCTATCAACTGCAACAGAGCTCTACATCAAAACTTTTATAGCTAATATTTTAAACATTCTCTTGGACAGGATTAGGTTACCCCAAAGGAAGACATGCAGTGTAACTTGTACCAGAATTGCATGATACTGCACTGTTGTGAGAATCACTCTTCAAGCAAGGAGCAATTTGAGTGTGAAAGAATTATGTTTGTTCAGAAAGCATCAGACATAACTGGAGCAAACTGCATGTCTAACTGGGAATTTGCTCCCACAGCATAAAAACTGAATTACATTCCTTCAGTTTATGGCAAGGCAAGTATAAGCTCAAAGGCCTGGTTAAAAAACAGGCAAGTTTTACTGTTTCTTGTCTAGTCTCTGGGTACTACCCAACTCCAGCTCTACAAAATCCATAGGTCACTCTACATAACAGAAAAGTGTAAAGTGTGTCAGAGAGCAAGAAAAGAACGAAAAATTACATCATCTTCTTAACACTCTCTCCCCTCCTCCAATTTGTTCTTCAGATTTACAGAATGAACCAGGTTGGAAAAGACCTTTGAGATCGAGTCCCACCTTTTATACGTAGCTTTGTACAGAAATTCCTTTTACAATTCCCATCTTGGTCGCTGGTTGTCCCATGGTATTACTTACAAGTGGACACATTTCCTCAGCTAAACTGTAGCATCAGGGTTTATTATATATAATGTATGGGCACATGTGCATGCACATACTGGAGAGGACTTGTTTTACTGGCAGGAAGGCATTTGCAGCAGTTTCTTACATAAGCAAAACCTGGAGAGTATTGGGCATTTAGTATTCCCTCTCTGCTTGCATCACTTCTGATGTTCAACCTTTACCCACAGGGCTTTAGCCATTACTAATCCCTGGGCTTTGCACTGTCCTCTTCTCAACTCTTACATTACAGAAAGCTTTTGCAGTCAAAATTACATGAAAAACTTTGTCAATTCACATGTTTTTCTCAGCACAACTAAGTTTTCAGTTACATTCAAGGGTCCCATTTTACTCCAATTCAAAAAGGATTGGTTTGCTTTCACTAGAATAATGGATTTTTATGTTCAAATGTTCCACCACATCAATAAATAAAGAATTAAACATTACCGCTATAACATGTTCTGGGCGAATCTCAGCCATCTGTTCAGCAGTTCTTTTGCTTATATTCTCCAATGATGTCTATCTTATTGCTATTCTTTAATCATCCAGAAGCTTAATGAATATGGTAAGCCAGTAAAATTAAATAAAATTTTGGTGTAAATAAAAGTATTAGAATATCAGGCTTTAGTAACTTAGATCTGCTCAAGAGTAAAGAGGTGAATTTTAAGATTGCATTTCTAGAAAGTGAAGCTGTAATGGAAATCGAAACAATTTTAAGTGAACCTTGTAAAAGCTGTATCTCAATTGTGTTTTATGAAATAATTAACTAAAATATTTGAGATTACAGTTCTTCCTTAATCTTCTTTTAAGTGATAGAAAAGAGTTCATAAGCAGTTTATAAGCCATTGAGAAGTACTTCAGGCAAGCAAAGAATGATATTCCAGTACTAGTAATGATATCCATAAGACACTGCAGAAAAACATTGTACATTTTCATATGGAAAGTACTGCAATAACGTCACTGTATTTTCTTTTTGGTATATAAAGTAAACTGGCAATTTGCCTCCACTTGCTGCCAGCATCCCAGGTCAACCATCAGGCAAGTGAAACTAGAAGTCACTTTTCCCCCACATGTATGCACAGTCCTATGAACATGTAAAGTAACTGCTGTCCTTCTTGTCAGGTCAGGTTTTATATTTTTCCATATCCCCTATAACATTCCAGTTTTAAAAAATGGAAAAACTGATTATTGTTGTTCCACAGGTTTCCAATACAGCACTTCACTATCAGGACAGTGTTTAAAACAATTTTCCTCGTAAAGTTTCTGTACATATAGAAGATGAAAAAGCAACAGCACCCCACTGAATGCTTAGGCTCACATATTCTTCAGCTCATCCTGGTAAATACCTTGACTTACAACTACCAGTTTGGCCATTGATCTTGAATGGTCATGTTTAAAACCCTAAGTTAGATTTGTTCCTTATGTTGCAATTCAGGAGAACAGTTCACCAATTAAAACAAACAAATAAACAATCAAACCGCTACCTGCATAACTCAAAGCTTGAAAAGAGTTGCTAAGAAGTACAATAATGATCTACTGAACCTTTGTTACTGAAGACAAGGCACACGATTCAGAGATGCACAACTTGGTCTCAGTGTCATCTACACTGTTACAGGATTGGCACTTGACACAATCCCCACCTCCCAGCCCTGATTTGCCTAACTAATTGAAGAATAAAAGGGAGGGGAAGTTCAATTATTTCTGGAATACTGAGAACAGAAAGGGTATCAAAAGCTCCAAGTCTTACTAAAATATCTGCAGGTATAACAAGTTGCAGTGTTATCCAAGTGACTCAAGTTCAGAAATGCTCAAAAGTCAGAACCATACTCAAAGCTCCTCAACTGACATGATAATCCTTATATGAAAATTGCTTACTCACACTGCAGTATAGCAACCTCTTCTGTCTCACCTCCCCTCTTTTCTCCCATACAGAATTTGCCCTTATCAGCAGGGAAATGGCAATTCTTGTTTAATTAATCATCTGAGACTTTTCAAACACAGGAACCAAGGAAAATAAATCAACTTTATATATAATGAGCATTACATGTGCTGGTGTTACATATTAATCCAAATGCAGAATAAACTTAGCTGGACCCCAGAAACCCAGCCAACACTGAAGCATGTAATAAGTAACTACATGCATGAGGCAGGAACACCTTATCATTCCTAGTCTCTTTCTCGTGTATTGGAAAGAATGTGTCCTGCAAAGTAACACAGAATGCTAAACAGTGAGTTAAATTATTTTATTTAAAAATGTATCTCAAATTTTCTAAATGGAGCTGCAGAGTTGTCTTTGGTTAAGGATGCGAAAATAGGCACTCTCTCCTCTACAGATTCAAAAGCTTTTTTAGAATTACACCAGTACAGAAAATTCTGTATTTGCAGATTAATTACAAAAGATCCTTCAATATTTAGCCTTGGCTTTCCAAGGAGAAAGATCTTTGCAGAATCCATGAGAGTTTAATTGTTTTCCTACCTGGCACCCAAACTTTAATTTAACATTTCCAAAGATATGAAACACTTTTAGCTTAGATTGCAATCACTCATCCTATGTTTGTATTCCTGACAAAGTACAGCACCTATACCAATTAACACTGGTTTTCCAGAAGGTTTGTTTATTCACCTATTCAACTCAACAAGAAAACACTTTTTCACTTTTTAATTTTTTTTTTAAAGTTTGTGTTCAAACTATAACTTGTACCATTCCTATAATGAATTTATAAATGTCAGTGAATATCAAGCATCTCAACTGGTTCAATGAAGTTACCTGCAGTATACTTTGTAGCATTCCCTTTGATAAATTATTCATCAACTTTAAAAGGAAAAAATTTTGAAAGTGCTGAAGAAACCTTCTGGGTTTACAGTATAAATCCAACAAACTCAAACATATTCCCCCCCACCATGTTTGTGTACACACATGTATTGTGTAAAGTCATGCAGACAAACTCCTTGTGTATTTGAAATGCAATTTGGATATAAGAAGCCCAATTCTGCGTCGGCCATGGTACCATAATATTTTACACAACTTCAGTGGTTTCTTTGCCGTTTTTTATTAAAGTTGTTCTACAAGTGTAATGTTTGCTTGTTACAAACTAAAAAGGTGAAACTAGTTTTGTTCTTCTCTTATTAGAGGACACATTTGAAATATGAATAGCCGTTTAGAGCAATGGAACTTCTAAGAAGAAGTCATTAACTAAAGCAATAGTCTCAACAACTTTTTATTCTTCCTGAAGAAGGTCAGGTTTTCCTGTTGGACTGTAGTAACTAAACAAACACCCCTAGAAAACAGGCACAGGCTTAATTATTCTTGGGGGATGTAACAATCTGCACATTCAGGATAATGGAGTGTCAAACCCACAACATTATCAAGCAACCGTCACGTTCTGCTCTCCAGCAGTATAGTTTTTCAGAAGGCTGAAACATGAGATAGAAACAAAAAAGGAGAATTCAGGGGAAAATTAACTACACCCAATAGGGTTAATAAAAACCTACAAACCTTAGATTTCTCTACTTTCTTAACTTCATCCCAAACTGTGTCTCTCACACAAAAAGAATATTTTATAGTAACAAGCATGTTGAGAATTTGCTATTGAGAAGAAATTTGTGAGCAAATGTCACAAATGTCATTATCAGTATCTCAAAACCCATCCTGAATGTTTTCAAATGCATGAAGTAACTCACAATTAAAACTCAGATCATGATTCCTAAACTGGCTGTATTAAAAGCTAACAGCAGAATTTCAGCTGATTCACATTCAAATTGTATCTCTTCTTACTCATCTGTGCTATAATGCAGGAATCATCTGCACATTTGGGGGTTGTTTTAAAACAATTTAAAACCAGATAATTACAGAGGCACATGTATATACAATAACACTAAGTGTGATGGCTTTTGTGATACTGATGAAGTAAGCTACCACATGTATAAGAATGTTTTATCAATTCAAAAGATTACCGTTAACATAAGGAAGGTGAATGCAGTTATTCCCAGAATGAGGATTTCTTTATTCCCTTTGCTTTCTGTGTGCAACTTGCGGTAATACGGTCCTATGAGATAAGTCTTTATAACAAGACATAGAAGAAAAACAGCAGCCAGAGAAAACAGAATTTGGCCAATCAGTATCAGTATTCTCAGAATTTCCTTGAAAATGCTGGAAGAGAAGAACAAACAAAAAGTTTCTTTCAAGTGCTCTCATACTTCCCAACCAGTTCCCCATAAATGAAAATACCTAATTCCATAAATGCTCAAATCAAGAAGGTATTTAAATACATTAGCAAACAAGATTAAGACTAAATCTGCAGAGTGCCCAGAAACCTCTTTTACTCTCTAGAATTTACTTCCATGTTGACTCAGAAAGATTTTCATTGACTAATCTCCAAGGTAAGCCATTAGGCACAATAATACTATCACTTAGTCTTTGACAAAAACGTGCCCTGCAGGAATAGTGAAGAAATTAACTTATTTTTTTACAGTAACAAACTTTTCACTCAAAATTTTAATTACCACACAGGATTAACGCAGCTATAGCAAAGAGATTATTTTCATACAACTACTTTCAGATGACTATTACAGGTTTCTACTTCACGACAAGTAGGAACAGTAAAGGAAATCTCACTGAACAGAGCACCTATTTTCCATGGAACTGACATCAACTGCAGTGCTTTCACATTCATATTAACAATCTACATACTAATCGCAAGGGGTAGAGGGAAGATCCATACAATGATTTTTTTTTTTACCTGGAATATGTGCTCACTCCTGCTTGAATAAGCGTAGGCATGACAGCTATAAATAAACCAAGCTGCACATCCTGCATCACCAACATGCCAAGCAGTACGCTGCTGTAGTCAATATCCCCTGTACACCAGCAAAGTGGTCATGGAAACAGCCATCAGAAACTATGAATGCTTGCAAATGCTCAGAAATCTAGAAAAGGCTTAATCAAATGGAAGCCCAATATAGCTCGTAATGGGCTGAAGGTCATTCAAAGCAGTTTAGGAATTTTTTCCCCCATTAGTAAGTAAATTAAAATGTATCTATAAAGACATATTAAAATACAAAGTATTAATATGAAATTTCTGTTACACAATTAAAACATAGACTTTGCTTAGCAGTTAAGCACTAGTTACACATTGAGTGAAATTCCTCTACTGAGAGTATACAGACTTTATTCTGAAGACACACATTCGAGTTAGCATGTGTAAAATATACACCTTGAATTCTGGCATTAGAATGAATATTCAGAGGGTGAGTAGTACTTTAACACAATTTGTATGAGGGAGATTTAAGTGGAAGAAAGCACGATGTCAAAACTTTCAAAAGGAAACATTCAGAAGTATTTGAGAAGCTAGAAATATGGCCCTTGAAGGTCCTTATTTGAAGAGCTGTTAGTTATGAAAGACCATCAGAACTGGTTTCTGTTTCCTGAAGAAGGATGTGAGTTTTTTTTAATTAACCTTTCTGCCCTGATGACAGGTAGCAGTAGGCTAATCTCTTCAAAAGTTCAAGGATTCCAGACACTCAGTAAAGTCAGTTCTCAATGGAGAGTACTACAATGGTTGTACTACACTGTCTTTGCCCAAAGAGGACTGGCTATGTACAAATCAAGTACACTTCCTAGCAAAAAAACACACAACACTGGCCAGTGTTAAATAAGGATGATTTTTTGTAAACCAGGCTTAAGAGTGGGTTTTGTTTTGTTTTTTTAACTAGCTTCTCTTGTAGTATTACAAAGTCGACTTCTTTCAACTTTTATTAGATACTACAGTAGTCCATATTTAAAGTCATATTTACCTTCTTTATCTCCTCGAACACTACCTGCAAGAAATCTGGACACCAGTGGTGTGCTTGACAAAGACAAACAAGTGGAAATGAAGACACTCTGCGTTGGTCTAATTTGGAGCAAGTGCCCCCATAGTAAACCAAAGGCAATCATCAGAACTGTCATGTAGCAGGGTCCTTGCAAAGATATTTTCCATACCTTTGGAAGAGAACAAGTTTTTATGACACTTTTTTCATTGCTAAGTTACAATGTTTTTCATTGCAAATAAGTAGTTAAAGATGTGTGATCTGGGGCTGCGGTACTGGGGCACAGAGTAATGGGCTGTCACACTAGATCGCCTAAAACGCCCAGCTTACAACACTGAGTAAATATTGTACCCCAAAAGACTCCCTGCCAGAAACCAGGTGAATTTCCCAAAGCTCAAGGAGAAACTAAGGGCCAAATGGTCCAGTAAGTGTTGAAATACATACAATACACCAATACCAGTACCAATACCAGTAACCTGCCCCAAACTAGTGCAGAAGCAATTTACCTACTACAGTTTAGGAAGCCTTGAATTACTGATTTTTATCTTGGACTTTAGATGGACTAGAAACAGCAGATTAAGCTAAATGGTCATAAATTGTAACCTATTTCAAGTAAAGCTTTTACTGTATCATAAACTCACAACCATTAGTTTAGGAACAGATCACACAGTGCAATTCTTCAAATATTTGTAGCCATATTTTCCACAATTAAAACTCTAGCTGATTTATAACTTTTTCTTTTTAAATTAAGATTAAAATAAACTTGTAGTTTTTGCTGAATTCTGGTGGCCACATAATTTAATATTCCAGATTATGTCAACATACTTGCTTAATCAGTTTATTAGCCAGTAGAGTATGTATTATCAATTCAGTTCACAGTACTTGAACTGTCAGGTTTTTTTATAACAGGAATGGCAAACATCCCTGACACTCTATAACAGCAACTGCACATTACTGCATGTTAAAATAAAGCAGAGATGAACTGCCAAACTGTGAGAGATTTTTCTAATAATCAAACTGTTTTACTAAAATAGGGAGTAAATGTAAGTTTTTTTGAGGCGCTGAATAAATAACGCATTCTGTTCTTTCCAAAGTGCAGAAGCAAATGTCATATTTGTCTTTTCAAAAATGTACAAAGCTACACCAGTGTAAAATGTAACTGAAATCTGCAGTTTCAGTAATTAGCAATTAAATCCCTTAACACAGAGATATTATAAAACAATACCTTTCTTAATCTTTCAGGAGAAAATTCCAGGCCAACTAGAAAGAGAGTGAAGAACACACCAAACTCTCCTAACGTCTCCACCTGTACAATAGACTTAGGAAAACAAAAAGAAAAAAAATCAGTGCACAGCAGTCGACTTATAATACTAAATTATGAGTACACTACAAAACAAATTGATTCTCATTACATTTCCACAGGTAGTTCACTTGCTGTTCATATGACATCAGAAGTTCCCAGAGCACCTTTGGAGTGCAATTATTTTTCCCATCACCTGGCTGATACCAGGCAGTAATTTGGTGTGAGAGTGCTGGTCACCCAATGCACACACGTGCATTGATCTTGGTAAGTGTTGAGGAACACATCTGATCCAGGTAGCTTGGCTGGCAAGCTGCAGATTGAGATGGAGACTGAACTCTCAGTGGGAGCCTGCAACAAGGGTCAGTGAACTACCAACCTCTGGGATAATCAAGGTGAAGAAGGCAGAGAGCCTTGAGAATGGTCAGACTGGAAAGTTTCCTTAGCAGTAAGCTTACTTGCTGGTTGAAAAAAAAATAGGCTATGTTTTATGCATGTACTATTAAATATCCAAGGCTTGCTTCCACATGCTACTTCTTGCTAGTTATTTTATTGGTCTATTGGTATCTTTCTGCTAGACTGTGGCTGCTGTGGTTCTCCACCCTACAGGCTCCACACATCCATCTCAGCCCAGCACAATTACCGCCTTTGTGCTACAGAGGGAAGGATCCAACAGC
Organism: Onychostruthus taczanowskii; assembly: GCF_017590055.1. NCBI lineage: Eukaryota > Metazoa > Chordata > Aves > Passeriformes > Passeridae > Onychostruthus > Onychostruthus taczanowskii. Next base: position 3,845,102 of record NW_024503457.1, on the reverse strand, counting down.
AAGGAAAGTGGTGGTCTTCCTCATCGCAACAGAAAAATGGGCATACTTCTGGCTGGCAACTGGTGTACCCTCAGGGCTCTCAGTTCAATAGATACATGTATCAATGAGGAAATTATTCAAAATGCTGGATTCTGATCCCCCTGGGATGGGGTAATGCCAGGCACAAGTATGGATTAGGAGAGGAGTGGCTGATGAGCAGCCCTGCAGAGAGGGATCTGGGGGTCCTGGTGGACAGCAGGCTCAGTGTGAGACACCAGAGGGGAAACCTCATCCTGGGGTGCATCAAACAGAGCATCACAGTCACTCAAAATTATCCTGCTGTATTCAGTGTTAGTGTGGCCACAGGCCTCACAGGCCTGACCTGGAGCACTGTGAGCAATTCTGGGCCCCAGTATGGAAGGAGGATGTGAAGGCCCTTGAATGCATCCAGAGGAGGACAAAGCTGGTGGAAGGCTAGAAGGAATGTCCTGTGAGGAACAGCTAAGGACTCTGGGTTTCTCTAGCTTGGTGAAAAGCAGGATGAGGGTCAACCTCATCATTCTCTACAGCTTCCTGAGGAGAGGAAGTGGACAAGGAGATGCTAAGCTCTTCTCACTGGTATGCACTGACAGGATGAGTGGAAATGGTTCAACGCTGCCCCAGGAGAGGTTCAGACTGGACGTTAGGAGGCATTTCTTTCTGAGACGGTGGTGATATCCTGGAACATGCTTCCTAAACAGCTGATTGATGCCCCAAGCTTGTCAGTGTTTAAAAGGCATTTGGACAACACCCTTAAATATGCTTTAACTTTTGGTGAGCCCTGAATTGTTCAGGCAGTTGACTGGAATAGTCAATTCTATTCTAAAATTCTAGTATTTCTTTTCTATGTATTTATGGACCAGAGTAGAAGAAAACAAGGTTTACACAAGTGGGGATGGAAACCATCTTTTCTGCCAGATTAGAATCTGCTTGCCTTCTCAGTTCCTCAGATATTCAAAATTTTTAGGAAATGGAGAAGAGACCCAGTCAACAAGAGTATTATCCAGATGTATAACATTTAATCACAGCTCCACAACAAAAAGGCAAGTCACTTAAACTGTCCTTAAGAAACATCTTTCATATCTGTTCTGACCACATCATCATCTTCAATGTAAGAGTCCTGAAAATTTGTTGATGGTTCCCTTTCTCATGCCAAGCTTACAATCTTGTTTCTCAATCTTAAGTGATCAAACTTTCCAGACACTCTCAATGCAGAAATTACATTGAGAATGTCTAGAAACATCTCAACCTCTGTCTTACAAGACAGAGGTTGAGATTATTTAATCTCTTCCAATACAAGATCAACAACATCCTACAATTTCTACTAATCCCTGCTTCTGAGCTCAACAATCATTTTCAACGGAAGCCCATGGAGGAGCAGATGTTGCAAAGACAGTAAGTTCCACGAGGTTTCATGGATATCAGTGTAACAGACACACGCAACTTAAGCAGACATTAGTGTGCAGCCCTAGCATGTGTTCTGTTTCGCCTGCTGGCTAAACAATCTGTTCATGCACACCAGAGCACTTCATCAAAACATGTCCAGCCAACCACAGCTCACGGTTTCTCAGGAGCCACTAATCAGGGTACACGTGATGGAGCTAAAAAGGTTCAAAAGACCTCAGGAATGTGGGCAGAGTACTGGGAAAGGAATAGGGGGACCAGGGTGGATGAAAGCACTACAGAGGTGCAAAATAACTCTGTAGAAAGCCAAGCTATGTTCCTTGGGGAACTATTTGTTTTAAATGCTTCCTCCACTGTCAACACTGAAACTTTTTGCAAGTTTCTGTATATTTCATGTAATTTAAATAATTTGGCTCCCAATTGTGGTGTTTTATGATTAAAATAAGAAAAAAAAAAAAAAAAAACCTGACATAAAAATTCCACAACACACAACCTTCAATTTCACTTTCAACAATTGTCATAATTTTATAGGAGAAAAACAGATTGAAAACAAAATTACTCAAAAACATAAAATTTGAAGCTCTCCTCTTGAAAAGCTTCAGGTTTGGGGATATCTTTTTTTTTAAATACATTTGAGGCTGACCATATCCTTTTAAAGCTACTTTTAAAGAGTTCAATGAATTAAATCAGTCAAGAACTAACTTGCACGCTTACCTTAATACTATTTAGTCCTGAGGGTCCTAAGAGTACTCCACAGATGATATATCCAAACATGGTTGGCAATCCTATTGTTGTGCACAGCCAGCCACACGGCAAAGACAACATTCCTATTGTTACAATATCCTAAATACATAAGATTTACAAAGGCATTAATATAAAGGACACAAATTTGGGATAAAATTGAAGACTATTAACTTTCAAAAGATAAATAGCACTGTAAAATTAAATGTAGACTACTTCACATGAAACGAAAACAAAACTTCTGTAAATCAACCTCAATGCTGTTGCAGGTGTAAGCACAGCAGTTTTTCAGATGAAGCAGATGAGGCACTGACCTTAAGTAACTGTGGGACTTAAAAACAATATACAAATATTTAAAATATATTATAGAAAGTAGGCAATTTCATGGGTGGAATGATACCTTGCATTAAACAAGATGGTAAAACAGAACTGTTTTGGGTTTTACAATTAAAACAAAAATGCCAATCCAGTTACTCTATTTAAAGCACAAAAACAATCCAAACTCTACCATGTCTATGTATTTTTCAGGATCCCTTTTTTCATCACAAGGCACAACCAGATAAATTCTCTCTTCTGACAACATGAGTGTTGTCAGTGGCTTATTAAGCACAGCAGTAGCTTTAACACTTTGTAGTCTGAGAGAGGGGACAGTGCCTCAAAGGTGCAACAAGAGAGGCCAAATAAAAACACAGAGTGGCATCATGCTCAGTCTTCACAAGACAGACCTAAGAGCAGGGAAGACATGGCTGAATCACCATAGACGGAGGAGTCATGAATGCTGGGATAACTTCAGGCAGACAAATGCTGAAACTATACTCACTCCAACCAAGTAGTACTGACATGCAAACTTGTGGGAATAAATCCAGAAGCGAATGACAAGAATGTCTCTAAAATTATTACCTTTATGAAATGATGATCTGCACGAGGAATGGTTGAGTCTCTGGGTTTAGTAAGGATATACTGATTGTTCTGAGAATCAATAAGCATACTAAGTCCTAAGTCATCTTCTACTTCTCTTTTTGAAGCATTTGTTTTGGAGCTGGCTTCATCTTCTTCCACCCTTAAAACAGCTTCAAAGTTTACACCTCTTACCTTTTTAAAAAAAGAAAACAAAAAATCAAGGAAACAAAAAAAAAAAAAGGGAGTCAATTAAGCATATCATAATAACAGAAGGACTATTAGCTGTGCTTGAAGTATCCACAGAACTTGTTGACACCAATTAAAAATACTGCAGCTTTCTTCTCTAAAAATCTTTCAATCTCTTTATCAAAACTTGATGCCTTTAAAAGTAACATTTTCTTACCTTCAACAAAACCAATCGGAGATTACAAAGTGATACTCAGTTCACAAAAGTCTGAACTAAAGACTGCATTCCAAGTTAAGAAAAGGTCACTATCCTGTACATTTGAAGGACCTATTATAAGAACTGTTTCTACCTTGTTATTTTCAGGATTTTATTTCTCAGAACAGCAATTCTTGAACAAAGGTTGTAGTGCAGATTTTTTTTTACCTGCTACACTTCACTATTTGGCTATATTTTAACAGAAGCTGGTGTCTTTATCAGAATATTGATTACTGTATTAACGCTTCTCTACTCTAAACTAAATGTTTTAGTTTAAAAAAAAATGTTCCTTGCAATGATGGAGAAGCACATAGCTCTCAAAGCTGCACTTCATGATTCCTTTCAGGGACGGAGCCACAAGCAGAAGAGCAGGGAGGAAGGGAAGAAGAGCAGAAGAAGGCGGCGCTGGCGCCCCGCGGGTTCCAGGAGCCGCAGGCGAGCGCCCGCTCGGGCTGCGGCGGGGCCGCTCTACCCCGGCGGGACAGGAGAGGGCGCTCCCGCCGCCCGGCTCCCACGGGCACGACCGCTCGCGTCTGCTGCACGCCAAATAAAAAAGCTGCTTCCACTCTCTCTCGGTTTGAGCTCAACTACAAAAAAGACAAACAAAACCACACACGGCTTGGCTCTCTGCGGCAGAGAAGGGAGTCAACCTGGAAATCAATAAAAACCTCCCAAGAGCAGAAGCCAAATAAACCCGTGTTTATGCAAACAGAGCCAATTTAGGGAGTCTTTCTGAGGATGGAAAAATGGGACACTAGAATAAACTGACGTATTCCTGGCTCTAGAGATGTATAGCCTTATCTGAAGGATACTGTCCTGTGGTCGATGTTTTGTGTGAGGAGACTGGGACAAGTGAAGAGATGTGAATCCTGACTCCATGTTTCAGAAGGTTGGTTTATTATATTATGATATATATTATATTAAAATAATACATTAAAACCATACATTAAAAAGAATAAAGAAAAAAGATTCATCAGAAGGCTAGAAAGAACAAGAATAAAACGAATAACAAAGACTCCTGACTCTCCGAGAGTCCGAGCCAGCTGACTGATTGGCCATTAATTAGAAACAACCAACCTGCACCAATCACAGGTGCACCTGTTGCATTCCACAACAGCAGATAGTTATTGTTTACTTTTCTTTCCTGAGGCTCCTCAGCTACTCAGGAGAAAAATCCTAGCAAAGGATTTTTCATAAAATATCATAGTTACACTGTCCCATCATGGAACATAAAACAAGGATCAGTGCAGGCAGGCCAAGGTACAAAACACAGAGGAAGTCAGACGTGGAAGAAAGTAACATCACAAACACATATCAGGTCTTTCCTTTGAAAAATACATCTTTTCCCAGACTGTGAAAACCAGCTGCAAGGATTCTTGCTCTCCCGTAACTTTCTCAAGAAAATTAAAACGTGGAGACAATGCTGAACACGGTAACTCCATATCCTGCCAAGTCCAACCATCACAGTCCCCACCACCACAGAGATGCCGTCTATCACGGGCTGTATCACTCACATGTACTACACTTGGGCATGTCAAAGTGGCAGCTGCAGGGAGCACTTTCAAATCAAAGCCACAGAAATCACTAGCAAAAAGGAGCAGTTACTCCTGTTTGCTCACTCTTCAGCAATCACTAAAATCCTAACAACTATATAACTCAAGACATACACACAGGGCAAACATCAACTATAAATAAATGTACTCCAATGAAATGACTGAGTCTAAAGCATCACTTACAGATTTGTTGTCATCAAAGGCATGCTCTTCTATTTCCTCTTCCAATCTATCAGCTGCCTTCCTGACATCTTCCAGAATTTCATCAAGCATCGACAGGCTTTTGTTTTGGTGCTGCATGTTCTTAAGGGCTTCAACCTGGTGTTTCTCTGCTGCTAAGAGTTCAACATATTCCATTTCTTCCTGTTGAATTTTACAACACACAGAAAAAGTGTTGGCAGGCCTTTGAGCAGAAAAAACATTTGACATAAATGTGTGCTTCTTTTGACACAAAACATTTTATCAGCGGAATTGCAAAAGCAATATAGACATCATGAAGATATTTAGAGATTGCTTTTTCTTGTGCCAATTTTCATTGGGTAAGTGGGCAAGAAAACAAAACAACCAGACAAAATATCCACCAACAGCCTTTTCTATTACATTAAACAGCAGACCTGCCCCAAGGTTATGATCCAGAAAATACAAGAAAGGATTAACTTTGAGAAACTCTAGGAAACATTTCAGAGCCAAATAAAGTTTAGAACTTTGTGCTTTTGAAGGGAAGCAAAATACCTTGAAAGCACAGCCATACTATCTACAACAAACAAACAAATTAGATGTAAAGCACAATGAATCTTAATTTTATAAGCCCTTTTATAAACACAGAAAGAGGTCTGTTTATGGTTTTCAAAAATTACAGTAACTGTGGAAACAGGAAGAAAAAAAGAGCTGTGGTAGAGACGAGCAGCCAATCACTCTAGCCAAGCTTCCTGTTCATGTTTCCCAAAAAGCACTTTTCCTATCAGAATTTAAAAATGTGACTTTTCCCCCTATTTTAGTTTGGGCCCCTTATCAACTTGCACTGACAACTTCTCAAATTACTAGGTTTCTGAAGTAAAAAGAGAAAATATGCCAATATGGTTTGATATGGTGGGAAAATATTTCAGTAATTTCCGTGATAAAGTTATGATGTTTCAGGTTCAAAAAGAGAACTAAAAAGCTTAATTTACTAACAACTGGGGCTAACACCTTTTACATAGTTACCATGACAGTAACCAAACAGAATACTGTGTATTGACAGAGAACAACTTCAGGGTTTTGGGGAAAAAATATTCTTTCCTTTACTCTATTCTTTTAAAGATTGTTGAAAGAACAGCTATAAGGAAACACACACAAGGGCAGCACTCCCTCCTTCCAGTTAGATTCAGGATGCTGAGAATACCTGAATGAGAGAGACCCTTCTGCTCTTTTAAAGAGCCAACATTGTTAAAAAGAAAAAAAAGAAAACAGGCAAAATAACGCAAGCAATCTATAGGTCTGACTCAACTCCCAGAAAACACAAGTTGCTGTCTGCAGATGCCCTGCCCCTGCCACGCCCAGTTAGAAATCAGAGAACACAGATCTCCCATAGGTTGTGTATTTTATCTGCCTACCCTCCATAGATACCTTCAATAACCTGAGCTTATTATATGGTCCTAAACACCTATGCTTAAATAACTGTAGTGTCTCCTCCTCCACACATTTGCAGATGAACATTTTTCCCCTTGGAACCCGCAAGAACGTGCGCGTAATTCAGTCAAATCCTTGATGCCAAGAGAAGAATACGTTCAGTACAACCAGTAACTGCAGCTGAACCCTTTTTAAATCCTGACAGTCGGATGAATGCCTCTGACTGTGAGGAAACCACAGTACTGGTGTCTGCTGGTGTTCAGAACTATCATAGTTACATCCTCATGGTGAAAGTTACCCAGAGCCCAAAATAACTGGAGCTGGGAAGAATGTAACTATTAATGTGTTTGGCCCAATGTCAACAATTAGTTCTTATGCAACACATAAGTAGGAGAGACAGTCATTCTCATACAGCCTCAAGGAAAAACATTTCCTATCCATTGCTCTCTGCTAGCAGACTTAGCTCAAAAGATGTAAGAAACAGCCCCCATACGAGCTGCAGATTCTCTGCTAATTCAGCAACAACTTAGAACAAAGTGAAATTGATAATGGTAAGATTCTTTCCCCTCAAAAATAGAAGAGGTTTTGGGTGCAAGGAGCCCATCCCAGTCCTTTCCATTGGCCAAGACAAACAGGCTGAACAGAGCTATAGGCAAACTACATAAAAAACAATCTCTGATTTAAAAGAAGTTTCCCAAGATAGCAAGGTAGAAAAGCTTTGAAAAAATAAGAGTTGAAGTAGCTTCAAGTTCCTTCAATTAATGAAGATTAAGGTTTTTGTAGTCTATTAAAGTGGCATCTGTTTCCACCAAGAAACAAATGTGATAGCAGTAGACTGGGACAACCACAGGCAACGGTGTCCATAAAAAGCATGAGTTAATTCAAACAACCTGCTACATGCTAAGCAGAAGTGCATCACAGTACAAACACTGTTCTGCAGCTCAGGCTGGGATTGGAGACACTTGATCATGAGGATAACAAGCAACCTCTTAAGCAAAGTAATACAGATAAGCGTTGTGTACTTAATAGGAACACCTGAAAACACAGGAGCAAAATGAAAATTAAGACTTTGGGGCAATGCTGACTCAGAATGCAGTTGCTGTTGCACTCTAGTATGTATTCAGAGACAAAAGCACATGCAGAAGAGGTTGCATCTTTGCCATACTTGCAAGTAATTTTTTTCCACCCATGTCTGATTAGAAGGCATCCAAGAAATTAGAAGCTAATTAAAAAGTAAGATTTTGTTACTTTTTCCTGAACTTCCAAACAGGATCCTGGAGCAAAAGAAGGCAGAAATCCTCTTCATGCTTCTTCCTTACTTCCCCCTGCCATATACTGTGAATGATCCCATGATATCTTTTCACAGCAGCAGAACCAGCAAGAAATGCATCAGACATACATACATATCCCAGCACTAATGACTTCCAAGCATTTCTACTCAACAGAAATAAAATAAAGGGAAGATTCCAGCACCCCCTACAGATACTTGTATTTTCCATTCACTCACTGTTTAAAAAATAGATGCTCTAAGAGTATACCAACAAAATAATTGTTACAGTAAAATGAAACTGGGACAAAGTTGACCTAACGTGTGTCTTATGAACTAAGAACAAGTCCAAAACAAATGTATCCCATGCAATTGTCATCTTTTTGGCATGCATTTTTCCATATCTTTGCTTCCCTTTATACAACAATTATAAGGTTAGGACCACAAATACTCTGTTTAAATAACCACATGCATGGCATAAGAAGGAAGGTGCAAAAGATTGCTCACTCAAGTAAATATTTTGAAAATACAAAAAAAGCCTGCACAATTCACTTCAGCAAAAGTAAACTTTTGACAGGACACACCTCTAAAACACATAATTGTACACAAAGGCCTCCTTCTAGAAGAAGCACCATTCTCAAGTTCAAGGATAAATTACTTCATTATTTTACTGCAACATTACCAAGAATTAGGTAAATGGGAAAGAAGGTTCTGGAATGCCTCGCTGCTGCTATTTTGCAAGCTCTGAGAAAGAAAAATGGTGGAAAACCAAGTGAAGCTCATGACAATTTCTATGACATTTCTGTGCAGAAGAGGCTGCCACTACCATAAAGTATCACTATACAAGTCATACAAAGCAGTTCATTGGAATACACCTAGACCCAAATTATTCCCTATTCAAATTTGTTGTAATTCAGTCTTCAATTCCACTGCACAGAATCACTCCAGTCTGCCAAGTTTACATCCTAATTTCTACTTCCAGCCTATCTTGGCACTATTCACTGGACACCTTTACTGCACATAATTTCTTTCCAACTTCACCTGCCAAGGTCTGCACATTTCTTAGCACAAATGCTCTTCAGAGACTCTCACAACTCAAATGCTAAATGCCAATTACATTTTTATTCCCTCTCTTGCTCCCTTGTGCAAGGGCAACCTCTTCTTTTAGAAGACAGAAAACAAAGAAAATTCTGAATAGATTCCTCCAGTGGTTGAGGACTAGAGAAAGGAAAAGAGCAATTTAAATACCAAATACATTAAATTGCATTTTATCTCTCTTGGAGACTCAGTACACAGTCTGAGCACTACCAAGTCCAGAAGACAGTGGCAGATTGTGCTCAACCTAATGGGACACGGGAACTCAAACTTTCCATGAAGTATCTGTGTTCAACTGTTACTCATCTGTGTTTTTTCTTGGCAAAGTTATTTCAGCTGACTCTTTATTGGAAGCACTGCATTTCAAACCTGCATTTCTTAGGCTGGAGGTGCAATACTGAGTTTTAAAAAGCTAGTCACCTACTGTTTTGCATGCCCATTTTACCCATGGAAATGAAAGGCAGCAAGTAATTCTGTTTTAACAGAATTTGATTGAGCAATTCTCATTTAAAGTGGAAAAAACCCTTAGTATTTCACCATTTGATGGCATTATTTCCACTCAGCTCATGCCACTGGCTTGTCTAGTGCAACTGTGCTATGTGCACTGATTCACTCTTCCTATTCCTCTCCCTTTAACATTATATTTGCCATAGGTATTATGATTATGCTTAGCTTTGAGAAAAGAGCTATTGACTGCTAATAAGTTTTATGCGCCACACCAGAATTACTTGTAAATTTACTAATGAAAACAAATACTTCATTCAATAGTAAACATTGCGAGTTTTATGTAGATACCCTTCTTTATTAAAACAGACTGAAACTGTGCCACAATAAAGTTAAAATCACAAGTAGAATACGAATAATCTAGTAACAAACATGAGGAAACCAACCTTAATTGCAGCTTCTCTCAAGGCCTCCAGTCTCTGTCTACTGCTTTCTTTCATATTTACAACATCTTTGTAGTCACCCTGTAGAGCTCTCTGGAGGCCATGGATTGCCTGAAATACTGAGTTTTCACTTTCATTCAGCTCCTTTTGGAAAATTTCAAAGGTGTGCACCTGAAAAAGTTTCTCTTCATCAGACAGTCCTGCATCCTTCTCAACTGCTCTTATGGCATTTTTTAGTTTGTTGAGAACAACGTTCTTTTGGCGAAGAAGACCAGACAGTTTTCTGCAGCTCTCCAACACCCACTGCTTCCTCTGAGTGATAACAGCTCCTTTCCCACGGTGCAGCTTTATGGTATGCTTCACTACATCTTCACGTTCCGCGGGGTTTGCTAACGGGCCACAAGGCAGCGAAACCAACGTCCACAGGGAAATAAATCCCGTCGCCTTCATCCTTCACTTGATATTCCTCTTGGGAGAAACTGATAATCCACAGCTGCTCAAAGCTTTCTGCTACATGATTTCTGCATCTCCAGCATGCACAGCAGGCTGCAAGATAGTACCCATCGGTTATCAAACATAGTAATGCCGGGCCATTAGATCAAACAAATGTAGGAAATAAATCCAAGACTGCCTCCTGCACCACAAGCTTTAACAGAACACATATAGTCCTCTTCACTCAACGTTTATGAAAACCAAGAAATAGTCCAAGGTTACTGACAGATTTTTGTTTTCCCCTTGACTATTTCCTAGATAACATCTTGTTTTATAAGCAGTGACTGGAAAGCTTAGTCACTTCACATGGTACTCATCTGCACTTCTTACAGGAAAGAAAAGCCTTTAAAAATATCAGACCATGATGTCATAGCCTGCATTTCAACCCAGCACTAGAACTCACTATTCTTAGCTGTCAGTAAATCTCCTGTCTCTCCTAAAACCTATCCTAAAACATTGCATCATAATAATTTGTTATTTATAAAGTCTCAGAAGCATTAACAAATTCAACTACACACATTTAACAAAACATAAAAATAAAAACACCTAATTGAATCAGATTACATTATAAATCATAATTGTGGAAGAAACAACAGCAAAACTTCCTGGACTTCTGAGTGCTACTAGTTTGGATCAAAGACATTCTTCACCTGAAAAGCTGTGGAGCCCTGAGGTACTTTACTTCTAAACCTATTAGGGACCTTCAAGATTTTAAAGTAAATTACAAAAAAACCTAAATCAATTCATTCATACGTTCATTTCCCAGCAACTACCTGAAAATCTGTAATTAAACTCCTGTATTTAATTTTAACACCAAGCAGGATGGAATTTAAAAATTAATTTCCTTCCCTCAGAACCTATAAGGAACTACTGACATTATTGCACAAAACAACAGCTATATTTTCTTTTAAAAAATCCAAACAAACATAAAGATCCTCAAAAAATCCCTCACACCACAAAGTTACACATAATACATAAAATTTTCTATTTGGCATTCTAAAAATTCACATCACACACAACACGTTAACAGATCATCAATACAGCAGGTATTTCCCTAAAAATTTAGTTAGTCTTGATCATTGGGCCAGCAGCCTTAATCAGGAACCAATACATGGACACAGTCATCTGGAAGCAGTCTGCCTAAGAGAGAACCTTGTTTTCCTACAAGGCAGTAGCAGTCACAGTCCCAGATATCCAAGCCAGCCATCATCAATACATGGAATGAGCTCTGAGCAGCCCAATCTAGTAGAAGATGTCCCTGCCCATGGCAGAGGGGTTGGAGCCATTGGTCTTTATGGTCCCTTCCAACTCAGGCCATCCTGGGATTCCATGGGAAGGGAAGATGGCAAGCATAGTCATGCTCTACCTTCATTTTCTAAACACCCTCCCATCTCTGTTTCAGAGAGAAATGAGAAAATCTGTCTGTGAGTTGGTTTATTTCTTTTTTCAATGCATGAAATGCGAGGCAAAGTATTTAGTTACTGTTAGTTGACTGTGGGCTTAGGGTTTAATAACACAAAGAGCTAAAACATTTAAAATTAAGAACTGAAAGCGTAATCAAGTAGCAAAATCATATCACATCAGTATAATGTCAATAAAATAATAAAGTACAAATATTTCAGAACTTTGATAAAGCTGTGGGGCTTACTACTTTTAAGGAATCAGGAAAATAACAATCCTCACCTACTAGCAAAGTTCTAGAGTGAAATTTAAGGAAATATTTCTTCATATATACAAACTAATGCTCCTCCTGTTTAGTAAGCTTGGCAGAGATTTTGTTAAATATATATTACAACCTATTTCTGCAAGAAAGAGGGAGAATAAAACACCCAGTGTATATCCAAGGCAAGTAAAGAAAGAGGGAGAATAAAACACCCAGTGTACATCCAAGGTGAGTAAAAGACTGCACTACATGACTTACGTGGTACATCAAACCACATAACTAAATTTTGAGCAGAGATTTACACCAGCAAAGTTCACTCCCTGTTGCACTGTACAAACTTAGCACTGTGGCTCACACATGGGGACAGTTTTGTTTCTGTGCTTTTTACTTGGCTAGCAAAAACTGTTTAGAGGAGCGACACCTGGGGCAGTGCTCAAAAGCTCGTAAGGGAATAAAGATCTCACATATAAAAATAAATTATGTGATGCTGAGCACAAAAAAAACCCCAAAAACCACAAACCAAGGCAAAAAACCTAACACTCCTCTCCATTCACCACCAGTAAGTATCAAATCGGAGGGAGAGTCCTTATTTAAACAGCGTTTGCTTCCTGCTGGATTGCAGCTCATCATCCCCCTTTTTCCTTCCTGAACACGACACTGCAGCACCAGATTCCACCAAGCTGATAATACCCGACCCCGCCTCCAGACCCCTCTTGCGGGTCCTTCCACGTCTGTGGGCTCGCCTCCACTCGCCCCTTTCCCATGGCAGCTCCTCCCCGGGAGCCGCAGGCCAGGGGGGCCGTGTCCGCCCGGCACCTCCGCCCCGCCGTGCTCGCACCTGAGCGCGGCGCCAGCTCCCGGCGCCGCTCCCTGCGGCAGGCCGGGCGGACGGCGGGGCACGAGGGGAGAACAGAAGGAGGTAAGCGGAGGGCGGGGGCGACCGGCCCGGCTGCCTCTCCCTCATGGCGGCGGAGGGACAAGAGGCGGCCGCCCCGCCCGGCGCATCGGCAGCGACGCTCACCTGAGGGACGGAGGAAGGCCGGCAGCGGCGGGGCGGGATCGCAGGGCGGCGAGCAGGGGTGTTAGTGGGCGGCGGCCGCTGGCGGAGGGCACCGAGGAGCCCCGTCCTTGCGGCCGCCCCTCGCCCCGCGCCGGTGCTCGAGCGCCGGGGCGGCGCCTTGGGAGCGCAGCTGGGCGGGACCCGCGCTCCGAGCGCCGCCTCGCGGCGGGAAACGTCACCGCGGCTTCTCGCCGCACGCCGGGAGTTGTAGTCGGAGCCGCGGCCCCGCAGCTGCCCCAGCTGCCCCGCCGCCGCCGCCGCTGCTCCCCCCGGCAGCGCTGCGGGCTGCGCACCGCGACCCCGCGCTCCGCCTCTGCGGCCCGTGCCCCGAGCGCTCCCCGGCGGGAGGCGGCGCGGGCGGGCCGGTGCGCGCCTGCGCGGGAGGCGGCGCCGGGCGGTGAAGTTGGTGGGAGCGCCGGTGATAAAATGGTAGGTTGTGCGAGCCCGGGGGGGAGGGGAGGCGGCGAAACCGTGGAGGGGGAGCTTCGAACAAGCCCCAGGCACCCCCCGGGCTGGCGAGCCGAGCGCCCCCGCACCTTCCGCAGCGCCGAGTCCCGTTGCCCTGCCCGGGGAGGCGCGAGGCGCGGGGGACGAGCGACACGGGGACGCGCACCCCCCGTGCGGAGTCGCTCTCCCGCCGCCTCCTCCGCCGGGCCGGGAGCGGGGAAGGTCACCGGGGGCGGCGGGGGAAGGGAGGGGGCCGGGCCCCGCCGCGGGTATTTCGAGCGCCGGCAGCCGGCGCAGCGCGTACCTTTCCCTTTTTTGGGATTGGGGCTGGCGGGGCAGGTCACCGGAGCTGCGAGTCCCTCGCTCCCACCGGCCCCTTCCCCGCCGCGGGACGCGGCAGGTGCAGCCGGAGGCGGTGGGAAAGGTGCGGTACAAATTCCCTTGCCGGGTTGGGGTGGCGGGGTCGGCCGGGGCTGTTTTGGGAAGGAAGGGCTCTCCTGGTGCTGCTGCAGCAGCTTCAGCGCTTCCCCGGGGTGTGCGGTACATTAGCGCTGGGAGAGGGCTCCAGAAACGTGGCTGAGCTGTGCCTGGATGCGAGGTGCGCATCCTTGTTCGGTGCCATCAGCGCGGGGTCGTGCTGGGGACAGGAGCTCCAGGGCCCCGGGCCGGGAGGGTGCGCGGTGCCGCTCCCGCCGCAGGGCACCGGCCGAGCGGCAGGAGCCGTGCTACGTGGCACGGTGGTGGGCTGGAGAGCCCTGTGTGTTTCTTATCGCTTCAAATAATTCAGTGTTTCGTTTCGCTAGAAAATATCCGTAAATGCCTGGCGTTAACTAGGCTTGAAAGAGGACGTGGGGTTTGCTTTGGCGTTGTTGGCAGAGCCCTCTGTTTTGAAGTGATTATTGCTAAGTTTGTTGCCCACAAGAAGTTTATGTAACTGAGGAAGATCTAGGTGCAGAGACTCCCTTATCTGGACCTTCATGAAAATTTGGAGTCAGGCTGGAGCTTGCAGCCAAAGGATTATTATTTATTTACTTACCAAAGTATATAGTAGTTGTATTTTGCACTTTTTTTCCTTCCACTGTACACATTTCTTGTGTAAAAAGAAACCCGGCATGTTTCTTCTTATATTAGATTGAAAAATCCTGTAGGAAAACCAAGTCCTTATCTTGTTTACATGATATGTTTCTTGTCTCAGGACCATCTATAGCCAAGACATCCATATGGGTATGAGAGATAAAAAGTAATCTGAAAGATGGTCTCATGTTTACTCCTCACTGGATCAGAATTCAGTTCTCTTTTAAGAGACACATTAATTTTCCATTATACCTGACGATTTAAGCTGTAGTGGGGAATTTATACCAATTTCTCAGCTTAACTGTTGGCCCAGAACATGTGTTAAGTAAGGTTTAACAAAATTGGAAAGTACAGAATATAGTAAAAAACAGAGCTCGACTTAAGCTATCTCCTTCTGCTTCCAACTTTATGTAAAGAATAATGTTGAAATATGTTACCAGCGAATTTTCTCCCTGTAAAATGCCCATTCCTACTTCTTGGGTGTTCCAGAAGTTTAGGGATATTGTTTCCGTGTGGTTGTTTTAATTGAGAGAAACATCATATTAATTACTGTAGACCACTGCAACTTTTTTGTTGTTTAGTGTGTTAGTAGTATAAACATATTTGTCAAAGTTTAATTAAAGTTTTAGATCACATTTACAGCGATCTTATAGTTCCATTGTAACATTCAGCAGTCTCCACTATGTCCTCTTCATCTATTTTATTTTTGCCTTATGTCTTCTGTTGGCAGTGTTTTAAAACATAATTATATGACAAATGCTTCTGCCTTTTTCAGCTGATGACTGATTAAACTTTGCATTGTTAATTGTGGCTAAGAAAATATTAGGAAAACTCTTGGGTATTTTTTCTCCATGTATGGACTTATACAGAATTTGAGAATCTGTAAGTTGCACCCTTTTAATTTCTCTTTTTTATAACCACTAGACATATCTTTCAGAAGATAACCATATTGTAATATGACGAAACTTGTGTTTACTGCTGTTACAGAACAGAAAAAACGTCAGCATATGTGAGCAATAAAGCAGAAATACAAGTTTGTTACTGACAGAATATGTGCTGCTAAAAATGTATATATAGATGCTGTCATTTCAATTTTCAGAAGAAAATGCTGTCTATTTAACTGCAGAAGAACAAGGCTTTGTCTTCCTGTAATTCTGAAGTGAAAGTTGTCATCAACAAGAAAACTAAAACCTTTAAAAGATAGGCATTAGTAGTAGAATGCTGAAACAAACTTCTGGATTAGCTTCATTGGCTTTCCTGCTTCTTTTGCATCCCAAAGCACAAACTTAAATCGTCCCAGAAGGACAAGGTCCGCCAGTTTATGGCATTTACCCAGGCTGGTGAAAGGACTGCTATATACTGCTTAACACAGAATGAATGGAAACTAGAAGTGGCAACAGACAACTACTTCCAGAATCCAGACTTGTACTGCAAAGAATCCATGAAAAATTCAGTAGACAAGAAGAAATTAGAACAATTATATAATCGATACAAAGGTAAGGTTTTGTTTTCTGGTGAGTTTTTGGTTGGTAAGCTTGGGGTTGTTGTTGGTGTGGATTTTGTTTTGGTTTTTTTCTAAATTATGTTGTGTGAGAAGTTTTTTCTGCTTTTCCCTCTACCATTTTTGAGGAGTTTTAAGTAAAGCTTGCTGGCTTTTGCTTCCCACTGTGTGTTTATAGCAATAAGATGAGAGTAAAGAAAGGTTTTAAATGCTCTTAATGTACACAACTTCTGTGGAGATTTCTGTAGACTTTAAAAGTAGGAAATTAAATTTCCAGTGAGGAAAAAGTGCCAGTTGTCAAATATTGTAGCAAAGTTTGTTATGCAACTTATGTGATTTCTTGCCAATAGCTGCTCTTAAATGTGTATGATGGTCTTTCCATGGCAAAATAATACATATTGTTCTTATGTTAATATTTGGAGGTATTAATTCTGTTCAGAGACAGTAATATTTCTATACATTAAAATCAAAAATGTTTTGGATAATGTTGCAGCTAGGAGTGTGACAAAGCAGTCAGATAAGAAAACCCAAAAACTTGAAACCACAGCCTTATTTAATTCCTTCATGCTGGCATATTAGAGCAAAACTGATGTGCCTTTTCAGAGAGGTTTGGAGGGAAAACCACAGGAAAGTGGATTAAAGGCAGAGTTATTTCTTTTCCAAGTTTTGTTTTGTATCATTGTTAAAAGAGGAAAAAAAAGGCATTTAAATATAAGAAAGTATGTGATCCAGGTGACAGTGCTTGCTGAGCAGGAGCCATCTGACTTAAATGTGCACTGTTTGTGTTGGAGCAGTGCGGGCTGGAATCAGTGCTAGCTCATGTTGAAATCCATACGTCTCACATTTGAAAACATGAACTCTTAACCACTACTCAACTCTGATTTTATGTACTTTTCTACTTGAAATGTATGGCATGCTTTGTGCACACTTCATCCTTTTTTTATGTTACTGTTTCCACCATTTTTGTTCTTCTTTGCATAATCTGTTCTATTTTAAGTGTCGGGATTCTTTAATACTTCATTATTGTGTGGTAATGAATTATGTAGGGACAAAGAGGCAGCAATGCTGTAGCATTTCTTTGTGAAAACAAAAACCCAAAGACAAAACTCAGAGAGCCATGTTTTGGTTTATATATACCTATGTGTATGTTTACATATGTGTGTATATATAGCATATACATATATCTGAATCTTTTGTTTGCTTCTTGAATGTCAGTCTTCTGGAGATTGCTGGGCCAAAAATACATATTCAAATCATAAATGCTGTTAAGACAATCTAAAATGGAAGAAGATTATTATAAATGTTACTTGTTATTTATATATTTTAGCACTGGCAAACTGCACCATCTGACTTTTGGGAAAGCAAGTCTAGCCAGTTTATGTCAGTGTTTTAGTTAGCAGCATACCTTTGCAGTTCTGGCACTTAAAACTGAAGGTGTAAACATGAAAAACTTTCACAAGATTTGACAGCAGACTATACAAGTTTTAGTTAAGCACCTTACCTTAATTCATATCAGGCTTAAACCTGAGTCACTGGCCCTTGAACAGTAAGGGATTCCTTTGGTCTACGAAGCCTTTAGAATAGTGTACTATACTTGAAATCTGAAATGTCTTTTTCTGTGCTGTTTTTTCTTAATTTTCCTATCTCTTTACTGAGCAACTCTGTCAAAACAACCATTGCATTTTTTTTACTAGTTGTCTGGATGATGTGAAATATGATAGAGATGAGAAATCCTTGTTGAAATCCATCAGAATTTTTCCACTGATTTCAAGACAGTGCACATTTGCCTTCAGTTCTTCAATTACTCCCCAAATACACAAGAAATATGTTTTACATGTCTTAGAAGTAGTTGAATAGATATATTTACTTGTTATTTGGGATCGAAGCTCCCTGAATAATACCATGGGTGTAATTCTTGGTTTAATAGATGTTAGTCTGTTTGTCAAATTAACTTCCTCTCTGGAATTTACAGTTTCTTTCACTGTAGTGTTGGCTGGAAAAGTAAAAGAGATCTTAGCTTAAGAATTAAAATAAAATTCAAAAGGGTTTGTCTAGGCTTGATTTTTTTTTTTTTAATCAGCTTCTTGGATCAGGACTTAAAAATAGCATGGTTGAAAATGTTAGCAGTTTAAGAAGTTTGTATTAAATCTACTCAAGAGATGCTTTTTTTTACATAGTCCAACTTATGATATTGAAATGTCTTCCTCTCAAAAGCAGGGAAAGACAGTTTTGTGGTTTGTAAAGTCTCAGCCTTTGAGAACTAGAGGTTTGGGTTTATTTTCTTTTGTTTTCAATTGTTTTTTTCTTCTCCAGTTATCGAAATTTGCATGCAGTGGGTTGTTTGTTTGGGGGCTTTTTCTGTAAAATAATAATTTTACAGATTTTTAAAGCATCTACCAACATTCAAAAAGGTACTGCTGGGGAAATACTATGTTTCACTTGTACTAAATTTTAATTAATTATCTTAAGACTCTGTTATGCTAAGGCATTGTTTGAACAATGTTTTGGTGATTTCCCTGACTTTTAATTAAACCTCCAAAATGTTTAAATGTGGTCTTTAAGTAGGTATAGTGGATACCCCATATGTCACTATCAGGAAAAGAAATCTGGGGTCTAGTGTGGTACATGTGTTTTTGTTGGACTTGATTTTGGATTGGTTTGGTTTTGGTATTTTAAGCTTAATACACACTGACCAATATAAATGTGTTGTACATTTTGATGTGTTTATCACCCTTACTGTTTCTAAATGTAGGCAGCATCTCCTGAGTTAATTCAAATCTTTTATAGGGGGTTGTGGAGGGAAAACAAAATTATTGGGTTGATGTCAGCAGGTGAGTTCAGGAAAAATTGCAGACCAATTTGTCTGTAAGTTTACAGAATACTTAATCTGTTTACTGATTATCTTTTGAAAATATCTGGACTTCAAGTGAAAACATTACTGAAGGTTATGAAAAAATTAATACCTGTCAGATGATTATTTGTTAATGTGTTTTGTAACTAATTATAATTTTCCTATTTGTACTTTGAACTGCAGACCCACAAGATGAAAATAAAATTGGCATTGATGGGATTCAGCAGTTCTGTGATGATTTAAGCCTGGACCCAGCCAGTATCAGTGTTCTGGTTGTGGCATGGAAATTCAGGGCAGCCACACAGTGCGAATTCAGTAAAAAAGAATTTATTGACGGCATGACAGAGTTGGGGTAAGTATCCATTTCTGCACAGTTTATGATGTAAGGCCTGAACCGTGTTTCTGTTCAAAACATTTTCACTTAAATTGTGTGAAGCTTTAAAAAGCTGTTGAGGCTAGTGCCAAGCTTAACAGGTGCAAAATGCCCACAGTGTCCTGTCTTCCTTGAATTGGTGCTTTACTGCAAAGCCTTAATGAGCACGGTAGGGGCGAGGCAAAACAATTTCTACCTGTACAGCAAGGGTACAGGAGTGACATATCTTTTTATGTAGTTCATAGTAAGCATATGCATATTTGTGTTAAGGGTTTGAGTTTGACCTCCTGCTGTTAAAAACTGAAAGTCAGTGGAGGTGTATGAAAGGTAAAAAATGGCAGTGTTGAAGCAGAAAAGAAATTGGAAGACAGAAAAGAGCCTTCAGTTCTTTTCCTTTACCTTGCCACCAGCAAATGGACCCATCTTTCTTTTTGTCCATTTTACCACCTGTGCTTTCTTTCAGACTAGATACTTCATTTGTACAAAATATCTATGAAGAATTGAATTAAAAATGAGGATATTAGTGGTAGAAAATATTGGTCCAACTGTGATTTAACTGATAAAAAATTCCTTTCTGGGTTATGGAGATGTTCTTTGAACATTTCCTGTGCTTACCAATAAAGTCAAGGATATATAATCATAAAATAATATTTTGTGTATAACTCTTCCTTGCAAGAGGAGCAGCATTTCTAATATTTAGAGATGCCAAATGACTCTTTTTAACAGATTGCATTAAATGGGTGGATAAGTACAGTTTATTACTTGTTCCTCTTTTTTTGTAGCTAAACAATTTAATTTGATCTTAGAATGACACCTTAATCAATACATTTCTAAGACAGACCAACTTCTAGGAAATGTGTTGGTCATTTTTTGAGCAGAGATTGTAGCAGTCTGATGTTACTGACGTCATCAGTTACTGATTTCTTTTTAAGCTTTCCTTTTTAGGAAATTGTGATGAAATAACTTCTGATACCATCTGAAGTTCACTGCTTTATTTTGTCCCACTGGGTAGCTCTGAGTAGAAATTACAAGAACAATTATGATTTTCTAACCATGGACAGAAATTAAGTGCTCGTGCTATTATGCTAAAGGTTGCCAGCATTTTTTTTTTTTTCATAAAAATGATTAAAAAGCTTTTGCTAAACCACCTGTTCTTGGAACAACAGCTGTTCTTAGGAGCATAATATGGCTGTGCCTGCTTGCCACAGCACTTAGTGAGAATTTGGAATGGTTTTGTTACATACTTGGAGGCACAGTGTCTGTGGCTTTGAGCAATGAAGACAAGCGAGCAGTCAAATGGAAAGACATTCCCTGAGGCTTAGATCACATGGCGTCTTTAGGATACATATGAGAAGGTATATTTATTGTCTACATCAAGTCCCTAGAAGAGGCTCCCAAACCGAGCTTCTCGGTTGAAGACTGTTGGCAGAATTCTTTCTTTTCTCTGCCAGGGACTGCTGGAGACCAGAAAGGTACTTATTTTTATCTGTACCGTGCAAGACAGTTAAAACTGCATTTGTGTTTTATGGATGTTGTTATAGTTACCCATCCTTAAAAAAATTTTTCTTGGATCTTTAGAATAAATCCAAATATTTAACGATGGGGAACTTTCAAATACAGAGTGTTAGTTGTGATACTGCTTCTTTTGAAACCCATTTGCTTCACTTTGAGTTTCTAGGTACAGTTCAAGATATTGGTAATGTCCTTGTAAACCCTGAATATTCATTTGATGCCTCGTTGTGGCAGAAGCACTTTCCCTTTTAAAAGTGTGCCTTCTCAGCTCAGGTGTTTTCACTGAAAATGCTTTGGTGGTGTTACTCAGGGATGTGTTTCTCTTAGAATTTCAGTAACTTGATTCTGTCTTAGCTTACCTGTGCCAGGCTGTTAAATAGTTTTCTAGCCTTCAGGCTATCATTCAGGGCTTTTGTTCCTCAGTTTTATTCTTAATTGTTCTATTATGTGGAGAGAATGACTGTAAATAATGCTTCATTTAGTTGGAAGGTCCTGAAATGTTAAGATGAACTGTAAAAAAGTGTGAAGCTCTTTATTCAGAAGAGCAGGGAATAATCAATGTCTATCTAGATTAAAGCAAAACCACACACTTGTGTTACAACATCTGTCTCAGGGGAAGGAATAACGGAGTTCAGTGAGGTTTGGGTGTTCTTTAAGAACAGAATAGCATCTGTTCAGAATTCATCAAGAGATAGAAAAGAAGTCAAACCACTGAATCCTGTTTGCATTGTGTACCTAATGGATGCCTGTATACAGTGTTCCACTTAAAATTCTTTAGTAAAGGCACATGAGCATTTATATTTTTCAGAATATTTCTATTTTTCAGAATGCTATCCACAAAGATGATCTATTTTGTCTTAACCACTGCGGTTTTTTTTGCTCTTAAACTAAACCATAAGAAAAGTGGGGGGGAAAGTAGGAAGATATTTTAAATATATGCAAATAATGTAATCTCTTTTGAACAGGTGTGACACCACAGAAAAGCTAAAAGCTTTATTGCCAAGGCTGGAACAAGAGCTAAAGGATCCAGCAAAGTTCAAAGATTTTTATCAGTTTACTTTTAACTTTGCTAAAAATCCTGGACAAAAAGGTCTAGGTAAGTAGAAAAAAAGAGAAAATGTCTGCAGTCAGTGAAGTTTTCCAAATGTTTACAGTACTACAGTATTCTCATTGGCAGTTGTGTAGTAAACTCATTATTGATTTCTTTCACTGACTTCTCTTTCCCATCTTCTTTCATTTAATCTCTTCTTAATGTCCCCTTGGTACAGATAATTTAATGGGGTTCTCTGCCAGTATTGACATTCTCTCACCTCTTGTCAAATGAAGTTCCTGCAGTTCTTCAAGACCTGTCAAATTTTATTTTTTTTAAATACTGAGCTAGTGAGCTGTGTGTGTTAAGAACTGCTGAAACAAGATGTGCATATCAGCTCAGGAGGAGGGAGAAAATTAGGCAAAAGTTACTTTTCTCCTTAATCTTTAGTTTTAGCTCAGTTTTTATGTGAAGTTTAGGAAAAGGGTATTATGCACTTGGTTTAAAACTAGTGAGTAAAACCAGTTATTGTTTATATGGCATTAAACTATTTTTCTTCATAAAGTTTGAGGTTTATCCCAATCCATGTCTTGTATTGCTGAAGTAAAACTGATACATCATTTAAATTACATTTTTTTCTTCAAATCAAAAATATCTAGTTTGTGAATAGATAAAAAACCCAGTAAGATGAAGTTTATTCTTTTCAATCTTATGTCCACTTTCAGAAGATCCTGTGTAGGAAGGAATTAATGTTTTGTATGTAGAATAGCAGTACCATCATCCCTGTTCTTTGTGCTGTGTGTGAGAGGAAGTGGTTTGTTGGGTTTTTTTTGGGTTTTGGGCTTTTTTTTTCTCTTTTTTTTTTAGCATAGCAGCTTTAAATCTGTGTCTAAGTTACTCGGAAAGTTGATAAATGTTTTTCTCAAGAACTGTTAGGAGAACAAGATATCAATTTAGACCTCAACCAGGTGTGTCTGTTCCACATTCTTCACTTGAATAATCTCTCTTGTCTTTCCCGGTGTAGTTTGGTTGTTTTTTGGTTTTTTTGTTTTGTTTTAAACTATGGACAACTTTTAGCCAGTTTGTATTTTTCTTCTTTTTTTTTTATCAGCACTTCCAGTTCTCATTTCATCTGTTACTCTCTCATGGCTCGTGTGCCACTTTTACTGACACAAAAATGAAGAAGTCTTGTAGTGGCTCAGTGAGGTTGGTTAGTGTTCTATCCCTTAGATAGCCTTTATTAACAAAGCTTAGTACTTTCAAATTGCAGGAAATGTAAGTCAGTTACAGCTGAAGCTGGAATTTATGGGATACCTAAAGAAGTACTACAGATAGCTTCCTGTTTTAATTGGGTCTTTCCAACATGAAACTCATGAACATGAAACTCATGAACTACATTGCAAAAGCTTTTCAGCTGAGCCTGTATGAAGAGAGGAGGAGGGGAGGCAGCCCAACCCAGATTTGGGAATGTGGGAATCGATATCAGCCATGTACAAAGTCTGTTTCTGTCCTACTCAGTTTGGAGCCTTTACTTTGATTAATTCCAGATAGTTAAACAGAATGAATAATTAGATTTGTTACCATCTGAGCTGGTAGAAATGTGTGCCTAGCTCTGTCTAGGTCATCTTACAGTGATGACGTCTCCTTCCCCACATGCACATTAGATGGCATTCAGTCAGTATAGGATGCTGCTTAGCTCCTGCCCAAGCTGCTTGTCTTAGTCTTTCTGGTGAATTGTAACTTGGAGGAGACTGAGAGGTCTGTAAGTTTATGTCAAGTAAAGGATAAATGTGAGTGGTTTGAATTAATGAAGTGGAAATAATCTAGGAATTCTTTCCTAAATTTCGGTTGCAGAATATTTTAATGTGATTTTTCTAGGGTCTGAAGTATTCACTGCTTTTTCTTGTCAGGCTGGGAGCTTAAATCACCAAGTCTGGTAATTGTACTCATTGGTTAGGGCCCTGATCTGTAGGCTAAAAGAATATTGTTTGATTCTTGGATGTACATGTGACCTATAAGCATGCCTATTTGAAAACTAACCAAGTTGGACATAGTGCCAGTGACAAATGAGAAATTCATATTCTTAGCAGATTGTTAATAGAAACCTTTTATAAAAGAGGATGTAACTCCTTCTGTTGGGTCCTTCAGGCTAAGTGCTAGGGCATTTTTTTTTTTTTAAATAAATAACTCTTGAGACTAGAGCTTACCAGAAACTTGTCTGTGATAGGCAGACTGACTTAATAGTAATTTTTATGTTTTTTTCTTGTTTGTTATCTTAGCATATTGAAACCATAAGAAATGAATGAAATATCTTTAAAATGTTCAAGCAGCAATGCTTTGGTTATGAGTCATGTTCACTGCTCCATCATTTCAGATTACTTTTTTTAAGTCTGTATCTGCTGTTTTAAGAAGTGATATGCAACAGTTATTACTTTATTTATTGTCCCCTCTCCTCTGAAAAACACCAGGAAATAGTGATTTATGGGTTCCTTTTTAATATGCCAGGTGGTCTTCAAATCTAAAAGGTAGAGAAATACTTGTATAGTGTATTCCCTTATGTTAGACAGGGTCAACATCTACCAAAACCAATTCTTGCACATGCTTTTCTAACCAAGTGCCTCTGTGGTATGCTGCACTATATACTAAATTGCCTTTTCAGTTTCAATAGGTATTAATAATATTTGAGGTTTGATTTGTACTTGTCTTCTGGCTGAAAAAGTTTGAGAGCCATTGCCTTCACAAAATAGAATCTTAAATTTTTGTTGGCAGGTTTCATACATCTTTGTCTATGTTTGCTTAAACCATTGTTAGATGTATTCTTTTTTTTTTTAGCATGTCAGTTAAATCTCTGTTTCTGAATTTTCCAGTTTAATACTTTAACCAGCCAAAGTAAATATGCAAAATACATTTTTTTAGAGTGAGTAGCAACTTCTTACATAGTTGGTGATGATGTATATGTCTTCACTTAGTCTCTGGACTGAGTAAAACCAACCCTGATAAAATTTATCTCCTAGCTCTCTGATACTGGAATTTTGTCTTCCAACTCTTATTTCCTTTGTAGTCAAATTGACCTAATTTTCTCTTGCCATGTAGTACCCAAACAAGCCAGATAACCGTCCATGTGTCTTAAGTATTTTGCTTCTTGTTTTGCATCCTTTTGAGTTTGCTTAAGTTTGATTCTGTCTGCAGTTTGCAGTCTGTTTTACTGCTGGGTTTCTGCAGCACTGCAATGTACCCAGCTGAGTCTGATCTTTCTGGTTTGATATTTCTGCAGTTGATTACTCCCATTAGCACTATGACTTTGCACTTCTCTTTAATGAAATCTTTCTTTCTTACTTCCATGTGATTTTCCAGTTTGTCCAAATAATTTTGAATCCTGATCCTCTCTTCTGTCTTGTTAGACTTTTTTCAGGTTTTGTCTAAGTTGTAAATTTAACAGAAGTTTTCTTTGTTGTATCATTGGGCAGCGTTAGATGCAGGACTGACTTGCTTGGATGAGTTACTTTCTCCCAGTTTGGCAGGGAATGCCTGAGGTTATTCCAGAACTTCTTTGACCACTATGAAGTTTCAAACATGGTAGGAAGCAGTTTACGATTGCTTCAGCATACTGAGGTGAATTTCACCATATCTGGCTTCACTTTGGGCAGCAATGTTTGAAGACAGAATTTCTGAAAGTTTTTTTTTTTTTCTGAAATAACTATCAGTTTTCATTGGATCTTTTTTGCTT
Organism: Onychostruthus taczanowskii; assembly: GCF_017590055.1. NCBI lineage: Eukaryota > Metazoa > Chordata > Aves > Passeriformes > Passeridae > Onychostruthus > Onychostruthus taczanowskii. Next base: position 3,819,457 of record NW_024503457.1, on the reverse strand, counting down.
GGAGCATAGCTTGGAAAAAAATCTCAGAGTGTCCCAGACGTCCTGGAGTTATTATCAGCAGGACACAGTATCTTTTATCACACCAGCTGCCATTTGTAAGATGGTGAGTGGGAAGGCACAGAAGCCCTTCTTAGAAATTTTTTTGGTGATAGAAGAATTTTGATGATACCTGACACAGCTGTCTTCATAATTCAGAGGGGATTTTACTCCAGGAAAGTGGTCTTGGAGAGTTGGAGTGTGTGTGTAGTTCTTAGCTTTATCTATTTTTGGACTAGCCTATCTTCTCTTGCTTTTTAATTTCTTCTTCTCCACTTCCCCTCAAAACCAATGCAAGAAATTCTGCCATTAGGCAATTAGATGGGAAGAAATCCTCTCCAATAAACTAAGTTACATCTGTTCTGTCATGCCCTGAAATAGACACAGAACTCAGTACACCGATACTCATTCCTAGAAATAGGACTGCCTTTTATAGGAGTCTCTTTTCCACAGTTTGCGTGGCGACAGTAGGGAATTTTTATTTCTCCTTGTATCTGCAGGATTTCTGCTGCTGTGGTCTCATCCAACTCGAATGTTTGCATTTACTTTTGTTAGCTCAGTGTTACCAGGTGGAATGCCCCAGCCTGTTTAAAGAAGTGGCAGTAGTGGCAGTGCCCCAGGGTGATACCTTGTGTAAGCAGGGAGATGCAGGAGGCGGAAGCTCAGTGCATAGGACCTGCCATGATGATCTTGAAGCAGAAAATTATGTTCTGATTAATGTTACTAAGCACCCAACTGTCTAATGTCTTTCAAATACGTCTGAATAGATTTGATCATTATTCAAGAAGACAATGGATGCTTATAACTGTTAAACTGTGGCTCTCTAGGTGGTGGACAGAATTAAGGAAAAAAAACAGCCAAGGTTCAGCGCAGCAGTGCCATCTCAATGGCTGCATCTTGGACCTGGAGTACATAATATTTAGATATTAAACTTGATTTGCATTTTGTCTTTATATTCGGAAGGTGCAGTTTATCAAATTATCTGGTTTGCCAGGAGACTTTAAAAATAATTATTATGGATAACTGTGATTCTGTCTTTAATTTGCTTTCTCATGTTCTTACTACTTTATATAGTGCAATAAATCTTAAATTTTTGCATAGGGCAGATTCGGAGAGGTTTATCTTGCATTCTGCTCCTAAGGGTTCAGCTTTTCTACTGCAGTCTAAGTGAAATTTTGTATCCTAACTCTTGTTGGTAAGTGTATTAAAGGATAGGATTTTAGGTCTTTTGTCATATTGTCTACAGAGCAGTTCACATTTCTAAGGGCACTTTGAAAACAAGGACTTAGCTGTATCTCTTTTTTTTTTTTTGGTTGGTTGTTTTTTTTGAACCTGATACTTGCTTTGATTCTCCTACTGGGTCTCCCTTTGAGCCCCAAAAAGGCATGCTCAGGAGTTGGTTAGAGTTTGTTTCAGCCCCAGGGAGGAGCTTAATGCATTCTTTCACGGTCTTCACCTTCCAACATGGCAACAAAAAGCCGACTGGGTCCTTCATCACTTCTTTGTGATCCCTTCGTCTGCTTGCTGGCTCAAAAGGTTGTGCTTCCTTCTCTCTGCCAGTTTCCTGGGATCAAGCAAGAGATGAAAGATGAGGAGGGCATTCAGACTTGAATCAAATATTACCTCAAGACCAGAAGAATGACTATCTTTGAATCCGGTATGTGGACTTCAAGGAGGTTTCCTCTCCTATAAGCAGATGAGTATAATGTACTCTTTTTAATTGAAGCAACATCAGCTTGGCTTTTATCATAGCAGTATCTCAAGGTTCTTTGAAGAGATCTTTAGACATTAGGGAAGGATATTTTTTCTTTCTATTTTGTTGTCTTTTTTTACTCCTGTCCTCCCCCCAGGCTAGTTATCAAGATGATGTCCTCCCCTTTCAATGAATAATTAGATTGATAGGCAATTTGTAGGAGTGACTGCATGGAAGAAGTTGAGTGAGGTCTATAAATGAATTTTATATTTATTTTGTAAGAGGTCTGTAAATGCTGTATTTTAGGTGTTCCAGTGGCCTTGGTTTGTGGGTATGGTTCTTGCTTTATTTTTGTTCACATCTTCCATGTTGAAAATGCCAGCACTTTAAGGGAAACTTAGTACAGAAAAGGTGCTTTGATCAGTAAATGTGTGGCATAACTGCCAGTTCTGATACCTCATTGATTCTTTTACTCATGTTTGGGCCTTGTTTGGGAAATGCATACCCAGTCAACTTTGTCATCTGTTGTTTATCTGAATGGTACATGGAGAGATTTGCAGAGGTGAAAGGATTTTGTAACTGGCTGTAATCAGGTTCATTAGGCTGCACTCAAACAGCTGTTCTGACAATCATCTCCTATGTCTAACTTGCATTCCAAAGCAGTTGGTCTGTTTTTGTGCTTAAGGTGATAAACAGACATGAAAGGTTCTGCATGGAATCAGGCTGCTTCAGCGTGGCAGATGCTGAGGCAGAGCCAATGAGCACAGCCAGACCCTGCTGGGTTCCTGCAGTGCTCCTCTGAAATCCATGTGCTGTGCTTCACCATTCCTCCTGTCCACCACAGGCACTTGAGCCTGACACTGCATTATCTGTGCCCTAACAGAGGGCACTGGGGAGCTCTTTGCTGATGTCTGCAGGGATGAGTGGATCCAGCTCAGCTAGATCCCGAGTTTAGCCATGATCTGTATTTGTATCACCCCCCGTTAACTTGTTCTTTTCCCTTCTGCTTATCTTCTGTGTGGGAGCTTCCAGTTACAACTACAGCCTATTTTGCTCTAAGCTTTTAGCAATTCAATTAAGTGTTTTTAGGTTTAATCCTCGTGGTATATTCTTGTCATTTTGCTGATTAGGAAAGAAGAAACTAATTCTTGTGTCTATGTTGTTAGCAATTTGGCTGCCGAAGAAGACTCTTAAAATCATTCAGAAATGAAGAAACAAGGGATTTATTAACTCGCTGAATCTTGCAAGTATTCACTTGATGCTTATTGGTCAGGCAGGTATAATAGCCCTGTTGTTGAGACAGACTGACACCAGCTTCCGTTGTTCCTACCTGTGCATCAATTTCAACACAGTGTTGAAAAGCTATATTAGTAATTCAGGTGAATTAGTGGTAATATTCTGTCCATTTCAAACAGGAGTGCACAAACAGGTCTTGTTGGTAGGGCAGACTGAGAGCTAGAAGGCTCTGTTTGGCAGAGGATGACAAGTGAGTGCTGCAGTCCCAGAGGGCGGTTTTGGCACAGCAGGTACAAATCAGCTGCGTTTCATGTTCCTCAGAAATCCTGCTCTCCAGCCAATTCCTTGCTATCTGTTGATTTCTCTTTTTGTTAATTTTTAGCGTGCAATGACTTCATTGCCCTGGTGCAAAATCATAGCGTGATGAACTTAATTTGGTTCTTATTTTTGTCATGCAGCAATCTAATAAATTTTTTTTTTTCTTAGTAAGATTTGGTCAAATCTTAAAAGTAGACACACTCTGTATTTCTCCTTCTGCATTAATTGTGCTGTTTGTTACCACTGTAGAGGAGGCTAAGGTTTTTTTAAAAACCAGTTTAGAATGAGGTTTTAATGTTTGAGGATAGATCATACTGCAAGCAAAATGCTATTTCTGAATGAGAAAAGCTGATTAAGGGTCTGCATTGCATCCAGCTCTCACTAGATATTGACACTGAAAATATTTTTGGGTTGAAAGGAAAGCTCAAACTATATAATGTACAGTATATGATGTATTTTTGTGATGTTCTTTAACAATTTAGCTATTTTATGCTTTGGATATGAACATGGATGTTAGCAATGAAGTCTTAAATTGTCTAGGTGTTTTCAGAGATCCATGCATCTGTCTTCTTCTGTTTATAAAATTTATATTATTGGTCTGTAATGTGGGTAGCATATGTTTTGGTATAAAAAAACCCAGCATATTTTATAGTTGTAGTTCAGTTCTTATTGTAGTGATGCCTTTGTATCTATACAGCATTGGAAGAGGTATTCCTAAGACTGCCTGAGGAATTTTTGCCTTGCAAAAGCATCTTCCTGTGGGGATGCAGAACCCTAATGGCATAAGGGCTTTTCTGTTTTTTCAGTATCTATCAGTGCAGCACTAATTGTAGCAGATCCACAGCAGTGCTGTTTATTGATACTACTGTCAGCATGCTAATGTAGACTTTGAACTCTCTAACTAGTCTTCCCTTTAAAGCAGAAAAATCTTTTTTTTTTTTTTTTTTCCTTCAATGCCAGATTTTTCAGCCTAGGTAGGGGATTGTTTTCAAACAGAAGTGTAGGCATATCTCCTGAGACTGTGGCAAAACTGAAGACCTAGTTTGCTCATGTACTATTAGGCTGCATAAACTGGCACCACTACTGAAAGTGATAGTCCCATCTAGTCCTTGTGTTCAAATAACACTTGTGTTAGTTGATGGCTTTGTGGGATTACAGTGAACCAGATGACAAAAATGGACTTTTTTTGCCCCCCTTTAGCAAATTTTTCTGAAATGAGAACTTTCCTCCATGTGCCTACTGGAAAAAGCAGCTCCAGTGTGGATCTGTTTGATCCACTATCCTCAGTGGGATATGCATTTTTTATGTGTTATAGCAAATAACTTCTGCATCTTTGTGGAGGAGAATTCATTGGCAGACACGTGTATGCAGTGTCCCTTGAGTGTCAGCTTAAGACAACATTACACATGCATTGTATTAAACACAATTTTACAATAATCACCTTAACATAATACTCACTTTGACAAAAACCAAGGAAGTGTTCTCTCTTCTTTCCCTTTTACCTCTTCTTTTGTGGTACCTTTAATCATCTTTCTTTCCCTACCTGTACTTTCTTCCTTTTTCCAAGGAGTATTTCCATCAGAAGTATAAACTTCTCAACTATTAAGGTCTTATTTCTTCAAAGTGCATTTTGCTTAAGTTGTCACATGATAGATTTGCAAGGTTTGCTTGGAGAGGTTGAGTCTTCATAAAGAAGCCTGAGTGAGTGGGATCAAAGCCAGTTACTTCACAGTAAACTTTAGAAACTATTAGGTTTCTCCTTTTTCATTCTCTTTGCTTTTAATTTGGGATAACAGATAAGAATAATTCATCTGCATATCTAAGTAGCAAGTAATGCTATTAATTACGGTCTTCCTCACATTTTTTGGTGAAAAATGAGTCTGGTGGCATAGACAGGAAGAGCTGAGGGAAGTTTATTAGAGCATAATTCAAGTTGTGTACTGAAGAGCACTGACAAACACTGGCAGCACTGTCCCTGTGTAGATAGGAAGAGGCATATTGCTTTTCTCTACATCTCTTCATCCAGGCCCCAGCCCTGTCTGAAACAGGGACTCTAGGGGCATGGCTGTGTTAAAATCTGGAGCATCTCTTTCAGACATGAAGCTTGATTTCAGATGACAGTGTCCTTTTGCTTATAGTGTGATATGTACAATTTCAAAAACCATTCTTCCTTCTTGTAGGTGCGGGTCGAGCTTCTGTTTTATGTGCTATCACAGTACTTTCTCTTAAGCTTCATTTGTACTGAAAGCAAAAGCTGAAATACTTCTGTGGTTTAAGAAAGGCTGTGCCTTATTTTATGGTTGCCCAGTAGTTATCATGTACTTAGTGCAAAGCCATTAGGTATTGTGAGCTACTGAGGATGAAAACAGGCCTTCAAGGAAACCTCCTTTCTAGCCTTAAGCTGCATCTAATGTTGCTTCTGCCTTTCTGCTAGAATATGTGGCAGTGCTGCATCTCCCTTGAACCCTGCTCTCAGATCACTGGTCATGATGCAGAATAAGGCTGATTTCTTGGATTTGTATTTTCAGTATTGGGTGTAGGTGTTTGTCTATTGAATGATGCCATAATTCTTGCTCTAAGGGGTAATACCACAGATAAATTACTTTTTTCATCCCCTCATGCTCTTAAATTCTGTTAAAAGTCAAGTACAAAATGTGATAAATTAAGGTGAGTTGACATCTGTGGATGTAAATGTTTGTTTCTATCAATATTTGCTATGTTTGTGCATGTGTGTGTATATTTTTTCTTTTTTGATTTGCAGAGAGATTTATCATTAAGTGTTCTGTTTCTGTAGATGGAAAGTAGCTTTAATCTGGCATTGGTGGATGGTGACAAAAATATTTTAGTTTTATTGACTTTGATGTTCAATACAAAATCTATGGTGTTACTGCTTGTCTTCTACCTTTTGTGTCAGGGAGAGTAGAAAACAATATAGTTTTTTTAGTGATTTTGAAAGAGTATTATTTATTTGTATTATAATACACTAGATGTAGCATTAACAGTTTAACCAGAAGGGGTTTATTGCTTAAAATGTACTGCAATATTTACATGTTGTTTTATCTCTTGCAGATCTAGAAATGGCAATTGCATACTGGAATTTAGTCTTGTCAGGAAGGTTTAAATTTTTAGATCTCTGGAATAAATTTTTGTTAGTAAGTATATACTTTATTCCTTACTGCCTATCTTATTCCACAGTAGTCTGGCTTTTGTTGGCTTCCTTTTTATTGGAAGCTTGTGTGTTTCCAATAAAAAAAAAAGATGGGATATCTCTATACTTCCTTCAAAACTTTTCCTTTTAGAAAACTGATGTAAAATACTCTCAAATCAAGCCAAATTAAATCTTCTCTTATGGCTTTCTAATTTAGAAGAATGCAAAAAGATGCAGCAAAGTGATAGAGTGTTCTGCTTGCTTAATCCTGTATCCTCCTACTTAGGAAAATTCCTGCATGGAAGGAAGCCATGATTGTAGATGGAGCTGGTGCTGCTGATTCTCAGTGATAAAATGTCACAGCTGTGATTATTGTCAACCATGTATTTTACCATGCTCTGCCTTTTGTAGTACTAATGTATAAACTCAGTCTTTTTAAGTCAGTCATACCAGCATTCAACATTAAGAGACTTTCCATTTTCAACACAATTTTTTGCCTGATTAATTACGTTGATTAATTTTTTAGCTAATAGTAGTGAATTGATCTTGACAGTTTCCTTATTACTAGTGCAGTTCTGTGGGCAGTGAAGTAGAGATGCATAAATTAAACTTAGAAAATCAGAAATATTCTTGTAAAAGACCCGATTCACTCATCTGTGTTTCTACATTTACATGTCTATATAATTACAAAAAATGAAGTTACATAATATATAATTTATCTTTATTTTATTCTTCATTTTATCTTTTTATCTGTAGTTTAGAGAAATAAAAAGTCTTTCTGCATTTTTGTCCCCCAGTGATTAATAGTGAAGGTGTACACTTTCTGTAATATTTTCTGTAGTTTTTTTTCTAAATTTTTTGGCATTTTATTTATTGGAATCACTGAATAATGTAGAGTTTCATCAAGAGGGCTTCTGGAAACATTTAATGTTTTAACTGCCTCAGTACACTGCATCCAAATTCAGCTCTACAGATGCAACTGAAGAAAAATCTGCAAGTTAAGACCTGGTATTAAAGTGTGTTACTTTAGAAGAAATATTTAACCTGAACGCTTAGTTGATAAGAAATACTTAAACTAAAAGATTTAAACCTAAGAAAAAAGCAAGCAGGAAGTCTTTCAGATGGATTTCTTTTTGTTACTGCTTTTTTTAAGATGAAGAAGGTGAAGAAATGTTTGAAATAGGTGTATTTCTGTACATGTCAATGTAAAATACTGCTATGGAATTTGAAAGTATTTTGGACTGAACAGTACTGTTATTTGTTTGTACAGGAACATCATAAAAGATCAATTCCAAAAGATACCTGGAATCTTTTGTTAGATTTTGGAAATATGATTGCAGATGATATGTCCAACTATGATGAAGAAGGTAAGCAGTACCTGAATATCTTCAAATAATTGGTACAGCAGAATTAAAATACTGCTATAAATGAACAAGAGAACATGTTGTTGCCTTGTGTCCTAATATGTTTACCCTTAAAGTTTCAGCTGCCAATACAGTGTCATACTTATTGCCAAAATAGTAGTGATAAGAAGGTTAACTGGTTTGCTGTAATTTGAAAACAGGCTAAAGATACAGTCATACCATGACAGAGCACATTATTTGAATGTGTTATTCTACAGACCTCTAAGTGAAACAATGCTTTGTACAAAATTTTTGCTACCCTAAATGCAGTTTACTCTGTTACTAATTCTGTTTTGGAATGTGTGCAGAAATAAGTCCTAAGATATGAATGGCTAGAATAAGAATGCCGTGGTTTTGCTATCAGCTAATGTTTATAGCTTTAGCATGGAGTTCTGTGTTTTTAATATTTGGTTGTCTTAAGAGCTGTTGCTGAAAGAAGAGATTCAAATGTGGAATTTATCAGTTAGGTGGTTTTTTTTCAAGTATTTTATCATGTTTTGTCTGTTAAAGCTAGACAAGGCCAGAAATGTTAAGATGAGCTTCTAATCCTTTGTAGTGGTAGACTACACCAGTTTACTGCTGTTAGTGGTTGGCTAATTTCTCAATTGCTTGATTTCTCTGTAGGAGCGTGGCCTGTTCTAATAGATGATTTTGTGGAATATGCACGACCAGTAGTCACAGGAGGAAAACGTAAAACTTCCTAACCCCAGATTTGTCGATCTGGACTAAATGAACTGCAGTGGGTAATGAAGATTTGTTAGCTGATAACTGCACGTTGGTGCTGGTTTCAGTGGTCATGATGACATTCTGCAGACAAAACTGCAATTCCTCCTTTCTTCCTAAAGAAAATGATGATGGACGTGTGGACACTTGAAGAACAAACTCAGAAGATCCAAGCTGTTTGTAGGCTATTGGCTTCAATTATTGTACTGGTTGTATCATATAGGATGTAGATTTTGCATGATTTTATACTTTGGAGAAGTTTAACTAGAGGCCATTTTATTAAAGTTTTGACAGCACAGCATGCCATGCAGTTCATAATCCAAAGTGGACACCAGCAGTTACATAAATAAAAATGTATTATATTGTACTTATATTAAAAGCAGTATTTGTGGTATATAAATTAAATCCATAAATAAAACTTATGCAGTATGTTGTATTTTTATAAAAGTTAGTTCTGTGGATCTGTCTTAATACAGAGTTGTAAAAATAACCCCAAACAAATGAACGTATGCTTTTTTTGTTTTTAATTTATTGCCAAAATGTTAAATTTGTATTTTCACATCCTAGGTGTATAGAGTGATTACATCCAACCTTTTCTCTCTCCCAATGAATTTGACTTCCTCATTTTTCTTCTTGAAGTGCTTGGACATTTAACAATAGCATTGCTGAGGACAGGCTGCTGCTCTATGCTGTGTTGCAACTCCAGCTTTTTTTAGTAACCATTTTAAGCAGACATTAAACAACCAAAGATGCTTTTATAATTCATGTTTAGTTATCATAATTCAGTTAGTCTCCAATTATGTGTTTTATTTATTTTTAATAATGAACTGGTGGAATATGGATTTTATTTGTAGCTTGAAACATATCATACATTCTAGCTAAAAGTAACATAGTTGTAAATTCATTTCCTGGCACTTCTCACAGAAAATAGATGTAAGCCCAAAGACAACTACTTGGCTTCCATGGTGGAGAAATAATTAGGAGTAAGGAGTCTTTATATTAATGATTATAAGTTTCATGCCTGTGAATGTGTTGTGCATTCAATTATCTTTAAGGGGAATAAAAATCAAATTAATGCCGTTTCCATGATCTCAAGGCTGGTGAAATTGGACCAGTTTTCACCAAATCTGAATTTGTTCAGTCACTTGTTTGTCCCCTTTTGCCAGCCACTGATTATGAAGTGCACAGTGGTGTCAGTCTTCTGTTTCTCATCAGTGTCTTCTGATGTCTAAGCACAAAAGTTTTACCAGAAACTATTCAGTGTGTCTTCGCACAGGGCTCTTGCAAATGCTACCTCATCAAAATGAGTTTGTCATAGCCACTGTAAAAGTTTGTTAAAATGAAGAGTTGCTAGAGAGTATGTACAGCTATGATCAATATATTTTCTGTATTTAAGCTGAATAGATGCAAGAATTTTGGAGAAAATAGTGCATTAAGTTATATAAATTATATCTGTGTGGATTGTTGAAGTGTTGCATGACAGCAGAGTCTTTTATTTTTTAGTTTCCAGAGTATAAAAGCTTACAATATTCTCTTAAACTCTAATATTTAGAGTTTCATACAAGCATTATGTTAACACAGCCTGCAAGGGCAAGTGTACATGCTGCATACAGAGATTGCCTTCGTTCTTCCACTTGCTAGAATTTCAGTTGTGCATGGCATTTAAAAAGCAAGACAAGGGAAAATTGGAGCAAATTAGTGATTTTTCTCTTACTAAGAGTCTAGCAAGCAAGTTACAAATGCCCTGTGAGTGATTTGTTATGAAAATTTGTCTTTTTTTGTGAGTCAGCCCTGGCCAAACAGCCGCCAGGTGTCAGCGTCTGAGTCTGCTGCTGCCTGGTGCTCCTGGGCAGTTACCCACTGAGATTCTGCCAAATTGCTGCTTTCTGACTGCATCTTTTCAGAAGGGCATTTGTGTAACTCCAAGTATTCTACAGAAGTCAGCAGAGAGCTAGAAGTAGTTATGCTCTTTTTACTGCGTTTGATTTATCTATGCCTCCTCCCCAAAACAACTTGTTTCTTTATCCGTCCCACAAGGTTTGCAGAATGTGTAACATCTTACAGCATCAAGTGCATTTATCTAGCCAGCAGCAATGGAATGCTTGTTACTCACACAATTACCATTTAAAATACATAGATAAAATATAACTGGCCATAAATAGCTTAATCTATTAGTATGTGATGTAACTGAAGCTTCATAGCACTAGTGCTTGTGAAACATTTTGTCATGATGAGAGCTCCATCAAATCATTCTGATGAACCTTCTACCTTTTAGAATAAATAGAGCATAAAAAATGCATGTGGGTTGAGGGTTTTTTTCTTGTTAATCAGAGCAAGAAGGAAGGGGTGCTTAGCCCAGGATTCAGTGTGTGTGTGTGTATACACAGATACGTATTTACTCTTAAAACTCATTCCTGGGGGGATCCTCCATGGGTGACAGTGGAAGACTAGGCAAAATACTCCAGAGATAGTAGTTGATCTTTGTGAGCCAGCTTTTGGGGTTTGCTACGCTTTTTCTTTTCTTCTTCCTCATCTTCTACCCATTTTAAACCACATGTGATTTTTACATTCCTATATGAAGTAACACCTTCACACTTAAACAGTCATAAAAATGCAAATAAACTGCTTTCACCTTAAATGTTTCTTACGTATTTTAAAAATTTGCTGCTGTCCACAGTTTCACTTGCAGGGTACTCTGACTTCCATTTTAAGTAAGCTGATACAGTGGTAACACCTAGGCTGCTCAATTTATAATCCTAAATGGTACAGATGTCTTCAAGTTGTTCAGTGCATACAGTATTACTTCACAGATACGCTGTATGTATTTTTAAACTTGGTGCCAAGTTGTTTGGTTTGAAACAGAGCCATAGGATTTGTACTTGCCAATTCTAAATTTAAACGTAGTTTATCATGTGTGTCATGCCAAGGAGAGCAAACCTGCAGGCATCTGCTCATTCAATGCACCTGGGAGATTTGCTGCTGAGTAAGCTGTACTTATGTGTATATTTTTTGGCACTGGAAAAAGGAATAAATGGACTGTCAAAGGATTGAAGTCAGTCATGTGAGATGTCTGTATGGTTCTTGTCAATTTTCTGCTTTGGAAATCTTGGTCTAGTGGGAGTTTTTTGTTGTTGTTTTCTGGTTCTTTTATTAGGTTCTTGTGTTACTACTCCACCAGCCAGAAGAGGGTAAGGATGTAACACATTAATTTTTAAATGGCCTTAATAAATGTTTGGCTTGGTCATCTGTGTCACTGTTAAGCTTTTAGGAGGCTTGACGTGTTTAGCTGCAGTACTGTGTTCACTGCATGTATCTGCTGGTCACCAGACTTTCAAAATTTGTGTCACTTGTTTGTGCTGGCAATGGGAGCTGTAATTGCAGGAGAGTGTTGCTCAGTCCTGGCTCTGAGCTCTGTTGGAGAAGCACATGCTCAGAAATCTGTGTTAAGACCTTCAGAGTTATGCATTCACCTATTGTTAATTCTCTTCTGAAAGTTTAAGTCACAATAAATAATTTGTCCTCTATCTTCACCCAGCTGCCATCTTTCTCCAGTGCTTTCACTAACCATGGGCTCCTTTGGTGTTGCACAAGTCTTGTCTTCCATTTCCTGCAGACATTGATACTTGAACCATGGCAGCCTGTTTTCTTTACAGTGTCAGCACCAGTAGCTTCCCTCATCTGATGCCAGCCAGCATCTCGCTCACCAAAAAGCACAGCCCTTCTGAAAAAGTGTCATGTTTTCACAACCACAAACCTGTTCAGCAAAACATGTTTTCTGAACTTTCCATTATCTGCATTGTGCTGGGTAGAAATGGGTGACAAATTAAAATTAACTTTTTTGTTCTAAACTGTTGACAGTGGGATCTGCAGCTGCCTCTACAACCACATGCAGAAAATACTGTATTTCAGACAAGTGGGTGCAATGTTCACCTCTTCATGAGAAGGGCTGGGGAAATTCAGGGGCATTCACATTTTGATTGAGTATTGGGATACTTCCTCTTGTTGGTGCACATATTTGACCAATTCCCATGGGGCGTTTTTTGTGCCTCCTTTTCCCAACAGTTAACTACTCTATTGTTTGGCAAACCCTATAGGTTTCATGTCATGACCTCAGCTTTCTGTCAAGACAGTAAAGAACTCCATCCTGTGGTGTTAAAGGATCTTTTTCCTTCAAGGCAATGGTGTAAAGCTGTATGGAAATAATTCATCCCATTGTTAAAGAATTAAGTAAAACCAGTTTATTTTTTTTTCTGGATCTCAATGAATGTGTTTTGAAGGAATCATCCTGATGCTCAAGTAAAATCTTGCACTTCAAGAGCTGTAAAAATGCAGCTCTGACAGAAGTCTGGCACCCACCTGGTATCAACTTTACTTTCCAGGATATGGCTCCGCGTCCTTTGGATGGGTGAACTTGGAATCAAGAGCATTTCTCTGCCGAGTGTCTTTGAATGGCAAAGGATCACTCAGTCACTCACGGCAGAAGCATTTGGGGTGCAGTCCTCTTTTAACATAAAAAGGGTTTGTGTGGACATGGCATCAATCCAGCTCCGTTTGCCAGTTCCTTGATTCGGAGCAGAGCTCAGCACCTGTAGGGTGTTCAGGCTCTGTCCTGGGCCTGGAGCCCATCCATGCACTTCCCTCTGCTGGAGAAGGCAGAGGAGCCACGTTTGCCAAAGGCTGCTTTCATGTTCTCACCTCAGGTTTCAAATGCAGTTGAGCTGAAACAACAGTGTGTTGCCACCAACATAGACAAGCCTTTTCTCTATCCTGCCTTCCCATTCCTTTTTTTTATGGATTCTCCCCACCTGAAAACTGTTTTATGTACACTAATGAAAAGACACCAAAGATGCATTTTAATATGATTTACCAAATAGTTTTGCCAGCTCTGCTCAGGTCTTCTTTTTTTTCCTATTGTGAATAGTTACCCATCTTCATGGAATTTCTGTATTTTATCTCTGTTTACAACTTGTAGGTATGTTTTACAAACAGTTGTCTCCTTTGTGGGGAGTAGGGTTAATTTAGTGTGTCTAGCCTACCTCTGCTCAGAAAGCTCACAGTAACTGGAAGTACCACATGAAAAGGAGATCATGTGTAATTAAAAATTATATAAAAATGTCTTTGCTGCATGTTTTACAGAGTTGAAAAATAGAACTTCTCTGAAAATTTCTCTGGGTTTTTATTATAGCCTTATACCTAATTTGGGCTGCTTTTTGAGCAGCTGAGTGTGTTATGTTGCAACAGAGTAAAAGTCTATGGGAGGCAAAAGGGCAGTGCAACTGCCAGCCACATTCGGAAGAAAAAGATAAATGGAAAACTAAGAATAGCTTTGCCCATTTTCATGGAGGAACCTTCCATCTGATGAGGCACTTATAGCTCATCACAGTGCCTCAGCAGGTGATTCCTCCTGTCCTTGCTTTGCAAGTTCAAATGCCCACGTGCCTCCAAACCGTGATGCTATGCAGGAACAGAGAACAGGTGTGTGCCACAGAGGGGTGGATGGACCTGTAACAGAGACGTCAACGTCAGTGCTTCTCCTGGTGTGTTCTGTAAGCTGTCCTGGCCTTGGTTTTCCATTTTTAGTGTTTGTTTTCAGGCATGTGGAACGTGAGGTAACCTGCAGTGCAGGGGTGACTCTAAGATTACCTCTGTGTTGTGTAAATGTCCTGGTTGTGGGACATGATGCTTGTTCCCCCTGCTCCACACAGGGCTGCCATCCACCACTTGTGGCAAGCCAGCCCTAAAGCAGGCTGGCCATGCCCCACTGATACTTGTCTCTGCATATCCTCTGGTTCCTAAGCATAATTGTCCTCTTTTTCTCCCCCCCCCCCCCCTTTTTTTTTTTTTTTTTTTTTTTTCAGCGTGGCACTGTTACTTTCTAGCAATGCAAAAACACTCTCAGTGTCCTTTTCGGCACTTCTGTTAACCAATCCCAATCTTTAAAACAAGAGTGCACTAACAGAAGCTACTTTCACCATTTGGGCACTTTATTTCTTCTAATGTAGAGCAGGCATGACAATGCTTCTGTGTGTCCTGAAAATCCAAACAGAGATATTTCTACACAGGTCAATAACTCAGAGCGTGATTAACTTATTGCTTATTAACTTGTTGCATTCGGTGCTAGGATGATGCATCCCTTATATTGCTGGCCTTTGCCATCTGAATAGCAACCAGTATTGCCCTCTGAAAAAGACCAAAGAAAACAAAAATTTTCCCCTGGTATCGAAGTTACAGTCAAGTCAATCAATGCTTTCTGTTTACCTCTCTATGTTTATATTTACATTTCTATTTCTGTCTGTAAAGTAGCAGCAATTTGTGAGTCTTTAGGATTTTATTAGACTCACAGGATGCCATTTCAATACATCTTTCAAAACAGTTTCCTTCCAGAGTCGAAGTGTAGACTGATCTCAGCTTTAGGAAAAAGTCACTCTTTGCCAGGGAGCAAGAGGCATGGAATTGAAGTTGGTGTTTTGCTCAGTGTTTATCCAGGGGTGCAGTGAATTAGCAGAACATTCTTTTACTAGGTGGAACAGAACAAGAAAGCTGTTAACAAAATATCTCCATAGGGTATAATTAGAAATGGGAGAGGTTATCTGCATTTCACTAGATTTCTCACTGCTTAATCCCTCCTTCTAGAGTGTGCAGAGCCTGGAAAACTGTTTTTATGATGGCCTTTACTTTTGACTGGTCCCTGAGAGGGAGGCTGACTTCAGCTTATCAGAAATGGGCAGAAGAAAAAATATTAATTTACAAGTTGTTGAATAAATAAGCACCCCTGTGGAGGCATCTGTTTTTCTGGGTGTAGAGTTACTTTGGCTGGGTAGGGCTAAGTATCTCCTGGCTTGCTTTAAGCTGAGTTGCAGAAACGAGGCTTTTGCAGGTCTGCTCTTACAGTTTCACTGAACAAAGCCCCTGCAAAATCCCTGGGTTATGAAATATTTCCTCTCTGTCGGGTCGCAGACAAGAGATGGCATCTGCAGAGCCAGAAAAGGAAGTCCTTGCCTTATAGAGAGAGCTCTTGGTGTGACACAATGGCTGATATAAAGTGTCGGGGGAGCTGAGTTGAAGGCAAAGGAACAAAGGAAGATCAAGATTCAGTGGCTGTCTTGGGCAAAAGGAGAGTGGAAAGTGCCTTGGGCATGGATAAATTTAAGGCTGCGCTTGTTCTGGCTGGGGTAGGGGATGCTCTCGGTTATCGCAATTTCTCCCGCGAAAACAACGCCTTAGGCGCAAAAATCCAGCAGGAGCTGAAGGAAATCGGAGGGCTTGAGAACCTGGTGCTCTCTCCTGACAAGTGGCCAGTAAGTGACAACACGCTCATGCACATGGCTACAGCTGAGGCTGTCATCACAGGTAGGTACGGTGGGAATAGACCACGGTCTGCAGAGGAGCAGAGCTGTGGAGCTGCTGCATTTCTTAGAATAAGCCTGATTGCTGGGGAAACCCTGAGAAAGCGTGTCAGAAATGCTGCTTATGTGAATGATAATGTGCATTAGCTTGGCTGCTCCATGAGCACAATCCTGTGACCGTCTCACAGACTGGGGGGGTTCTTGATTTCTGGAGTGTGCAGGGGCTCATCCTATATTTTCCCTAGAGATATACAGTTGGTTAAAGACTAAAATATCACATGTCCAGCATAACAAAAATAACTGCCAAGTAAATTATCTGTATGCTGGAGTACAGCAGGGAATAATATAGCCACTAGAGAGTCTTCTGTAAACAGATAAGAATTCTTCCGAGTGCATTTTTCATGTTTGTGTCCAGAACTCCAGGCTGGAGTAGTTACCTTAATAGCTCTTCCAGGCTAAAAGCACTAGTGCTGTCTCCTCTTTTCTGTCCCTCAAACAGAGGGTTGCATCTGCAAAAACCTATTTGTTTTATAAGGAGAGCTCCATGTCTTTAGTCCAAAAAGTATCCTAACACACTGTATTTATAACGAAATCTGTGACAATAGTGGAAGTTATTAAGATGTCTTCTAAAATCACAATGGTTTGAGAGAGAACATTTGTTTTTTCTTACGGTAGGGGTAGTCTTTTTAAGATGAGAAGGTGTGTTTATATCCACACCTTACCCATCAAACTAGAGCTTTCTGAGACTGGCAAGATCATAGAAAGTACACCAGAAGACAGTGACCTCTCAACAGTATTTTGCCTCTTGAGAGTGATTCAATTTTTCTTAAATCTCTGTAAAAAGACTGCTGATTTTTCTTGAAGCTCATAACACTGCATAACTACCTGTAGCAGAAGCTCCCAATGTAGCAGAGTATCCTTCACATCAATGAGGTTTCCTTTGTGCTAGTGTTTCACTCCTTTATCTGTCTGCTTCCAATCTGCTCTAAATTTAGCAGGTAGAGATCAGTTGAAGAGTGTGTAGGACACTTCATACTTGGCTATTAGCTAACCAATGGTTTAAGGGGTAGCTAATACACTAAAGATAAGGGTAAGATGTCAGCCTATCAAGAAAAAAGATGACTAGCATATTTCTGAATATAGGCTATGATTAAATACGTATCATATGTTTCTTGCTTATTGAACCCTCTAAAATCATAACTTCTGGGTAATCAAGTCAGAACAACAGTAAAACAGTAATTCTTTTCTTAAGTGTTCTAAAGAAAAAAGTTTAAGCTAATGTTTCCATTGACTGTGTTTATACTACACTCTCATTTCTTTGACCTGATCAGAGGAGCATTTTAAAAAGGCGGGAGAGGAAACAGCAAGGTGGAATAGGGAATTTTAGAAAAAAATCTTCATTTCACAGCAACATTGGTGGGATAAAACAAGTCCTTCTCCTGCTTCCCACAAGGGAAACAAGAACCTCTCCTGCCCACAGCAGCGTCTCCTCCTGACATGGGGAAAGTAAAAAGCCCCACGGCTTGCTCATGGCCCAGCCTAGGTGCCAAATCACGCACGTCAACAGAGTGAAGCTGAAGAAGGCGAATGTCTGTGAGGCTGAAGGCATCTGCCACCAGCCCTGGGGACTTGCCCCTACTGCAGTGGAAACAGATTAATAAAAAAAAAAAAGAACAAGGCAGGGAAATAAGCAATAAAAATATACAATAAAAATATACAATATAAAATATCTCTGTCCTTGGCTACCCTGCTCCCTGCACATCCTGCTTGCCTGGCTCTTTGCCTGCTGGCCCCAGCACTCCCCGGACGCTCACCTGCAGTTGCGGGATGCTCGTAGGCTGGGACAAACATGCCCAGGGCTCAAAGCCATGAAGTCCCGCTGTCATTGTCGGGCACTGCCCTCGGGGGAGCTCCCAGCCTGAGGCTGAGGTGCAGGCTTGTGTTAAAGACAAAGGCACTTCTCTCCTGTGGAAGGGATTTTGGCAGCGCTTTGGCAGCTGCACGGAGAACATCCCTGGAGGGGCATGGCCACAAGCAACCAGAGCTGTGGGCACTGCTGCAGACTGAGCTGCTGCTCCCCAAATCCACCGTGTGCCCTGACTGAAGGGTTGATCTGTCAATGAAGGATAGACATTACATCTGCTCCCAGGAGGAGTTTGTTCTATAAGGGAGGAACAAGGACAGCATCATCAAACACAGGGAAACTATCTCTGTAACAACAAAGGCATCATCGTTTTCCTCTCTTGCTTACACATGGGTTAAAAAAACCCTTAAGAGTTGATTTCTAAAGAAAGAACCTGTCCTATTGATGGCTGAGACAGCAATCCGGCTGTCTCAGGCCTGGGAACCATGGTGGGCTTGAACAGCCTGGAGATGCTGGACAACAGGGACTCTGTGCTCAGGGGACAAGGTTTCTGCAGGAGCTGCCAGGCAGTAAACCCTGCTCCTGGCTCCCATCTGGATAAACTGTCACACCTGACTCCTAAATCTGGAAAGAGCTGGCAGCTTGAAAGTGTCTTGTTTCTTCAGGATTATATGTGGGATGGCCAGTGTAACTGGTCGGGTATTATTTTATGTGAAAGAAGAGGAATCTTTGTCCTACCCTTCATCTCCTTTTCTGCCTGTGTCCATAACTGGTACTTCAGAATGCCTCTTGCTTCTGGGACTCCAAACTTTCTCCTAAGTTAAATTGTGGATTTCCAGAATTCACCATCTCTGACAAAATGAAGACATTTTTAGAAGAACTTCTGCTGTGTCATTCAACCTGTGCAACTAATCAAGTATTAAATGGGATTTCTCTAAGTATGTAGAAAATATATACGTGGATAAATCCCTTTGCCTCTGTTCCCACTGATTATACAGCTGTAATAGATGCCAGTGGAAGGTTTTCCTTGACACGAGTCAAGGGCAGGTTTCTCCAAGACAAATGACAGACAATATCAGGCGAGAGAAGCAGCAATACAGAAGAAACAGCCTATGTTTAACAGAGGGAATGTTCCTCCTTAGGCAAGACTGTAGGGCTTTGTAAAAATAATCTATAAACAGATATTGTTAGTGAACTTATTACAGAGAAAAATTTATGTCCTGGAAACTGCCTTCAGGCAGTAGGGATTTACTACTCTTACTGATTTTTATAGTATTTTTTTTAAAACCTCACTGCTCATGATATTATATTTGGAGCCCTGCATGAAAGACCTACAAATTTTAAAATTAAAATTAATTTTAATATTTAAAAAAGGAAGTTCCAAATTGTCTTTTTATCTAGTCATACATATCTCTTAAAGTGACTCTGTAATAAAAAAAGCTTTAATTTTTAAATTGGATTCATGTTTGTATAGGCAGAGACTGAGCCAGGCACAGTTGGCTTTACCCAGACCCTGTGGCAGCCACGCTGTCACCTGACAGTTCATCATCTCTGTAATGACTTCACACCACAGAGCTTAAATAAAGGCCCTCAACAGCTACCATTGATTAACAGAATGCTTCATCATGCCAGTGAAGGAATTAAATGGGAAAGAAAAAGAGAAAGATGAGAACTGAGAGTCAAGACCATTCTTCCTCCAGCATACTGTAGGGTTGTGTAAAAATGTGACAGTGGCACCAGAAACATGACTCGGTATATTGGAAGTGGAAACAGGAATCTTTCTCAAATGCACAGTGAGCTTGCTTGCATATTATCTGTGTTTTTTTGCTCGTCTGCCTTCACACAACAACCTTCTCTTCCCTCCTCTGGGCAGATTACTGGTGTTTGGAAGACCTGTACCGGGAGCTGGTGAAGCGCTACGTGGATGCTGTGGACAAGCTCTCGGGCAGGCGGCCGGACCCTGCCACCATCGAGGGCTGCAGGGAGCTAAAGCCAGACAACCACCTTCTGGCCTGGCACACGCCCTTCAATGAAAAGGGTACGGTACTGCTTTCCTTGTAGGGGCCTGGCTGGCATAATGCATGCTCTCAGTGTTTGTGGCTATATGGAAATTGTTTCCTTTTCCCCCCTGACATCAAAGGCCAACACCCCTGAAACGTTTCCATGCTCGCCTGAGGATGACAAGAGACCTGCCAAGAATTCCTTCTGTAGGGCACTGTGTCCTCTTGTAAGCAAACCCCTCCCTCTTTAACATCTATTTAAAGAGACTTTGTCCTTGGCTCTGTGCCTCAGGGTCCAGATCTTTGTCCTTGAGTTTAATGGTTATTTTAAGAAATATTTTCTGCCATTTTTCCTTTAAACATTTGTAGACTTGGATCTTTTCAGTGAAACCAAATCTGAAACAAAATGCCAAGCCTGTAAATTGCTTTAAGCACCAACGCGTTCACTGGAGGGAAAGCAGAGACTTTTCTCCATTTGGATGTCCTGCTAGCACCTATGATTGTTTTGTTGATAATCCCTAATATTCCTACCCTAGTTTACCTATGCCTCACCCTCTCTTTCTTTCCCTTTATGATCATTCACTTCTACAATGAATAAAATTTCCACTTCAAGTTAAATAATGCACACGCAGCTATGTGCACACACATACACACATAGTGCAATTAATCTTGAATCCTCTAGAGACACCCCACTTTCAGAGGAGGGAGACCCAGACAGTCACAAAATGGAGCCAGCTCACACCCATGGTGGCTGTGTCGGTGTGACACGCAGCCACTGCAGAGCACACTGCCTCGACAGAACTGCCTATTGATGCAACACCATGGCAAAGACCCAGTGGCACAATGCCATGGCTATTTCTGGGTCTCTGCAGCCAGTTTTCTCTGACAAAAAAAGCATCTCTCACTTGTCCCCCCACTCCTCACAACAGCTGCTGGAAGTGAAAAGGGTGTATTCTTCCCACCCTGCCAGCAGCCAGCCAGATCTGAGAAAGTGCCCCTTTGGCAGTTGTCATGTGTTTTGTGACTGACAGTGGATAAAATTTGGGGAAAATAATTGTGGGAGCTGCTGTTGGCCCCAAGTAGCTCTTAACATTTTTTGACAAGGAGTTGAGTATGGCTGTTTCCTGGTCCACTGCAGTGTTGGAGCTACCACTCTTCTTTCAGCCTTCCTCCTCCGCTTTCCATGATGCACTATCTGCTTTGGGGATACTCTGGGCTAGAAGAATATAACATTAATTCCTGCCTTGAGATCTGGCAGCCAAAAGCCACCTTCTCCATCTGGTCTGACAAATAAGCATTCGGAACATTTCAGGAAGCCTTTTTTTCACCCAGAGAGCAGAAGAACCTGATATGGAAATGTTCTGTCTTCTATGGGACCCAAGAGTGCTATGGACATAATTCACTTTTAATTGAATTTGCACAAAATTCTTTTTGAGGCAAAAACATGCCACAGGCATTGAATGCCTAGCAGTCAGTTTATATTTTGGATGGGCTGGAACCAAAAGGCTGACTTGCTGTGAGCATTCTATCTTATCTTGCTTCCAGCAATAATTCGTGTACCAGCATTTATGGACTTAGGTAATTTTGCATTGCTTATGGATGCTTCTCTGCTCAAATTCTTGGTGGTTTAGTCAGCACACTGGATCCCTAAGTCAAATTGCCCTATGTGTCTCTGCCACCTCATGTCATGCTCATTGCCACATTCATTGCAGAGATACCTGGGTTATGTTAGAGGCTGATGAGATTCCTGTGACCACCAGAAAACCTGCCCAAGATAGTCTAACACCTTCCATTTTAAGAGCTTGTTTACAATTTACAACATGATAAACACAAGGCTAAAATTCTCTCCATTAAGTGTTTGCCTCTGTTTGTCTGTAAATATTTGTTTAAAGTTTTCATGCAGGTGAGTTTGCTGTTTCTGAGACATGGTAAAAATGTTTTGACCCAGTGCCAAAACTTCAAATTGTTCAGAAGAGAATCATTGATGTTGTAGAACTGGAACCAAAATTTAAGTAAGGTAGTACCCCCTGAGCCAGATATTTGCTTTTGGAGTGGCTGTGAAAGGCCAGGTCAAATAGCTGGACGCTACCTGTATCATGTGTATTTCAGGCTGAGGCTACAGCACCCAAGCAGGTCTTTATTTGCAGCTGTGGAAGCCACTTCTGGGCCTCCTGGAAGCATTTGAGAACATTTTTCAGGTGGTATTGGCAGAGCAGCATGAGAGAAAAGTGTGAGGAAAAATGAGGAAAATGAGGGGAAAGTTGAAGATAAGGTTAAGCTGCAGATGCACAGGAGATTAAGGTGCTGGGCTCTAAATCTTCATGCGGAATGATCTGTAGTCACAAAAGGCACATCCTCTTCAGGGCTTAGAATCCATTACCCTAATCTTTGTTATTCTACAGGTGTAGAGTGAAGAAAATCACACTGAGGTATGCCATACTAAAAAAGAATTATGTAGTGCACAAATGAAAAGGAAAATAACTGGGAAACATGGATAAGTACAGCAAAAATTCAGTCTCCTCTTGGACAGCAACTAGGGACTTTTAATGAAATTTGGAGGTCATGAGCTCAAAGCAAGATGAAAAAAAAGGACTACACACAACACCTACATAAACTGCATAATTATTTTCCAATGCCAATTTGCAGATGCTACAGTTCATGTGAGTTTGAAAATGAGCTGGGCAAATTCACGCAGGGGAAATCCTTCAAAGGTTTTTAAGCAGAAAGATGAATAGCCAGCTGCCTCCTGGATCAGGGAGACAAATTGTCAGCAGCTTAGTTAGTACAAAGGGATGACATCATTGTACTTCTCTTTCACTCTTTCTTGAGTGTCCTCTTCATTGCCAGACATGATGAGTTAGCTTGACTTTTGGTCGGATCATGGAGGACCGTCCTTACGTTGTCACATGTGTCACCCCTGTTGCTTGGACTAGTCTTACTGTCCTTTGTGTCCTTAGTTCAAATGGTAGATGTGAGACATGGGAGTTAGTTCCCTGAAGCTCTGTCTGGGTTTAATGTTACTCCATGTGATGGAATTTTTTGTTACCAAGTTTACTTGTCTAATTCTGCAGAAGGTTTTAATGGAACTTCCAAGACTGTAGGAAGGCAATGAAGCGGCAAAGACAATCTCCTCCAGACCAGCAGTCAGATTACTGTGGTACATCTTCCACTTCAGATATACTGAGAGATGTTATTTAATTAGCAGCTTTGTGTAGAGAGCCTCCCCTCTTGGATAACCAGCATGGACTGTGTCTTTGGAGAAACCAGGTTTGCATAGTGAAGACTTGTCTGCTACTCTATGGCAGCAGATGATTTAATGAAGAGTTTGTTCTTGCAAGCAGGAGATATTTTCTCCCAGTTGAGTGATGCTCTGCAAGACTGGATTTCCTTCCTGACCCTTCTTTGTGGTTTCCATGTGATCTGTGGGATAAGCAGACAGTTTTATCTGCTCCTGGATAACTGCTCTTAGCGGAGAAGAGGAACTCTTTTCCTAAGAGGGAAATTCAGATGTTGCACCTGGAAATGCCAGTAGATGGTTTATGTTAGTTTGGCTCAGGCTTCAGTTTGGTTTGAAGTAAATCTCGCTGCCACCCCCACTACTCCACTTGGATCACACTCATAATCTTAGGACACTGGAGCTGGAGCCACTTGGCATGAGACTTGATGGCAAGAGGTGTTCCAAAAGAGCCCCTGGTGCTTTGCTGTCACAGCAGACAAAGCCCAGTGGAGCAGCTGAGGGCTCTTCTCCAGACAAGTGGCTGAAAGCTGTGACCCTGGCTCCTGGGCATCTGTGCTTCAATTCACTCTGGCCCCAAGTTGCTCTACTATGCCATCATACACATTAATGGACATACTGCCTTTCTCCATGCTGCCTGCCTGGGAGAGACAAGGAGATTGGGCTCCTAATGCAGGTTCACATAAGCTAAAATTAGGCGGCATACATATGCCCCTTATCTTCCAGGAACCTAGAAGAGAAATGCTGATTGCTCTCAGCTATTCCCATGGTCACTGGGAAGTGTGATTGAGCAAAGACAGTGCTGAAAAATGCCAAGTACTTTGAAAAATAGAAGCCTATCCATCTCAGGGTGGTTGCCTGCAATGAGTTAATGCTTTTTTGGGCATTGGCTCACCAGCTACAAAGAAGAGATAATCACCTCACTGGTGCCTGGTGAAGATAAGCTCATTAAAACTTCTCTGGGAGCCTAAAATTACTGTGATAAGTACTGCAGAGAAACTCATTAGTAAGTTTAACTCCATTCAATGAAGTGTTTAAAAGCTGAACACCTGGGATCACACATTCAGTGCTAAGGAGTAAAAGAAATTCTGAATTAGCTCTTCAATAAACAAATTCTGTGTTACATGGGGCGGGTGGAGGTTCCCAAGACTAAGCTTGGTAAGTGTAGGCTGTAGCACAACAAGCACTAATTTCAGGTTGCATGGGAAACTTCAGTTCTGACATTGCCTAACTTTGTAGGGTTTGGCTCAGTAGCCTTTAGTTTCTTTTGGACACATTATTTTTTTCGTAGCAAAAACTGGTGAGGCTCTCCAGGATGAAATATGCATTCAAATTGAAAGGTGACCTGTGAAGCTTATATAAAGTGTTTTAATTGTGTGTTTACAACTATAAAATAAGGGTGTGTGGAAATGTATCTGTTTCTCAAAGCTCTGTTTCTGGTGTGGGTACCCAGAGCAAGCAAAACAGCAGTGTCAGCCAAAAATGAGTGAAGATGGGATGTGAGTTTGGATCAAACAAGTCCTGAGAACAAGAGAGCACACGGCTTTCTGAGCCCACTATGGTCTTCATGGCACTTGATTATACTGGAATATACCCGGAAAACCAGAATGACTATGTAGGAACAAAATTCCTCACAAGAAACTCTCAAAACTTGTAACTCATTTTGCATGGTAATTTTCCATTCCCTGAGGAGTTCCCTTCCCACACATGCGCTGAATTAATGAAGTGTGCTTGTCTCACATTTTATCAACATATTTGTGTGAGATCAGTCTCCTTTTAAGTGCATGGTGTTATCCTTTTACTTTAGGTTCTGGATTTGGAGCTTCCACAAAAGCCATGTGTTTAGGGATGCGATACTGGAAGCCAGAAAGGCTGGAGTCACTTATTGAAGTGAGCATTGAGTGTGGACGAATGACTCACAACCATCCCACAGGTAATGCCTGCACTCTGACATCCCCTAAGGCAGCTTTGCTCTTTGCAGGGACTAACATGGCTGCTGTGAACTCCCCTGCTTAACCCACTTCTCCTTTGCAGGCTTCAAGGCCTCAGTTTGAACTTTGCTTGGTTAATACATACATGTGTATATTACTTATATAGGCTTATATATTTGCCTTGTGTATTATGCTGACAACATCCTCAAGCATAGTTGTTTTCTCTCCTAAAATCCCAATATGTAAACATAACCTGCCTTGTCCAAAGCATATTCATGTTAGTTGTCTTGATCAAATTTTAGGATTCACGTATATCTAGATGACTCACTGTTATGCAAATTTATGGTTCAGGGGATAACATTTTTCTCTTGGCAGGTTTTGTCATATCCAATCACTGTAGGTAAAGGTAGTAAGCCAAAAAAACATAACTCCACATATTTTAGGATACAGTCTGAAACATTTTCTAAACAAAACCTAAATAAGCAGATTTAATGTTGTTTTTAATATTCAGGTCTGTCATTTTGATAATT
The DNA here is from genome assembly GCF_017590055.1 of Onychostruthus taczanowskii. Taxonomy (NCBI): domain Eukaryota; kingdom Metazoa; phylum Chordata; class Aves; order Passeriformes; family Passeridae; genus Onychostruthus; species Onychostruthus taczanowskii. Next base: position 3,793,994 of record NW_024503457.1, on the reverse strand, counting down.
TTATGCTATGTAAACATGTATTCATTCTGTCTGTTTTAAACAGCAATAAATAAAACCATAATGAATGGTGACATGTTCAGTACACTCAGTGCTATGAAGCAGTCAGAAAAGCCATCAGGATGCCATAAAATTAGGAAAAAGCATTCAAAATGAAGTAGAAATTTTGGCTGGTATGTGAAGTCTGTGGCACATTAGCAGCCATAAGACTGTGTGTCCGTCACGTCAGAAAGGGTTTGTGAGACACAGAAAATGGCAGCAAGAAGGATCCAAGTTGTCAGACACCTTCCATACAATGAAAAATTACATCCAGGAAGAGTTTTCAGCTGGGAAAAGAAACAAGTAGCACAGCAGGAAGGAGGAAGGAGAGGGGTGGAAGGGCCACATGCACCTCACTGCCATCCTGAAATGTGTCAGGGAAATGCCAGTTATGATCCTCATAACTCAGATTCAGAAAACCCAGCCAGTGTGTCAGCTGGGACTGAAACATGAAGACAAAGGAAATACTTGCCCATGTTGTCCACAGTGAAGCCTGCTACAGGCAGCTGCAAAGTCCACTGGTATACCTGGGGTCAAAGGAGACCAGGCAAAGAGGCTGTCTCGTCAAAATCAAACAAGCTGTGTAATTAGAACGGCCCCTAAAACCAGCCTGGTTGCTCTGGGGAATGTAGAAGCCAAACCACTTCACTCTGGGGTTCCCTCTGTCTTACAGAGGCAGACACCTTGGCTGGCTGTGCTTTCTGAGGAGCAGCAGGCTGTGTGAGGGCTGCCGTGAGCAGGGGCAGCAGGGCAACAGCAACAGGGGCTGTGTAATTAGAACGGCCCCTAAAACCAGCCTGGTTGCTCTGGGGAATGTAGAAGCCAAACCACTTCACTCTGGGGTTCCCTCTGTCTTACAGAGGCAGACACCTTGGCTGGCTGTGCTTTCTGCGGAGCAGCAGGCTGTGTGAGGGCTGCGTGAGCAGGGGCAGCAGGGCGACAGCAACAGGGCGTGGGCAGCCTGTGGAGCAGGCAGGAGGAGACTGCCAGCCCCTGGAAACCTTCAGGGCACACCCCAGCCTCTGCCACCCTCTGAATGGCTTGTCCCACTGCTCCCTGCTAGCTCCTTGATTCACACTCTAAACCCTCTGCTGCCACCTTCACAGTAAATGTGGCCCTCAAGGATCTTTGTGGCATCTGGGCTAGATGCTGTCTGTCTGAGTGAGACCCTTTGGGCTGGGTCTACATCGGCTGTTATTCTTTATGAGAATATCTATGGGACTCAAGCTGGATGTGCTTTGGGCCTGACCCAGTATTGCAGGTCTTGTGGCAGAAGGAATTAGTAGTCACCTCATCTGGGCTTGTCATCTCCTAAGATAATTTTGTTTTACCTTCATCAAAACACACAAAATTCATTATTACCTCTATGTGTGAGTGAACAATTTTGGACCCATGCACGGATAGAAGCACCTGCATCGATACTTTGCTCAGCTTGGATTTATTTAGATGACTGACTGGTTTTCTTAAGCTTCTTTTGCACACTGCACCAGGTTGGTTTTTTGCCCTTGCCAGAATGCCAAGAGCACAAGCAAATATAAGAAATGAGCTGACTGCTTCTGCTATCACTGAAGTGTTGAGTGCTCCTCAACAGTTATAATATTTGTAATATTTTAAATGTTGAAATATTTGTAACCAAAGTGGAAGACTAGCATGTCTTTCTTAGACAATTTCATCTTTCTTGGACAATCTCTTCTTTCTTCTAAGGGGACATGGGTTTGTTCCCTTAGAGTCAAATGAGCCAGAAATAGTGTTATATCTAGCAAGCACCACTCTTGGGCTGGATGATGTTGTAAACAAGCTGATATAGCCTGTAATTGAATCACTTTGTACAAGTCAATTATTTCATGTGACTTCAATTAGAAGATTTTCAGTATCCCATTGGTAGATGATGTTTATTTTTGACCCCTACCTCAATTTCTATCACATTACACCACTGAGAACAGAAGCTCCCTTCTATGTAAGATAAGTCGCAAACCAACGGGCAGCACTCATTAGCCAATGATCCCGACATGCCACAGGTCAGGCTGCAAACAGGCAGAGATGGGTTGTGTACATTTGTTAATCTACCTGACAGCCATGAGGCATTCCACTGGTGACTTTACGAGGAAAAACAAGGACAAAAAGGATAGTACCAGCACAGATGCACACTGGTAATCCTTGTTATTTGTGAATTCCAGGTTTTCTAGGATCCCTTTGCACAGCTCTCTTTGTGGCATACGCAATACAAGGGAAACCCCTTGCACAGTGGGGAAGAGAGATGATGAAGGTTGTGCCCATGGCTGAAGAATACTGTAAGAAGACCATTCGTCACATGGCAGGTACCGAGTCTGGATCAAATGTTTATTTTCTTAAAGCTATCTTTAGCTGGAAAGGCATGAAGAAATATCACTCCCTAGTCTTTACATCTTTCTGCTTTCCCTCCTCTCCTCCCTCCAGAGGTTGTCCTCTCACTTTCTCTGCTCAAAGACGTAAGCTCTTCACAGGTAGTGCCCCCTTCTTCTACCACCAGTTAGTCGCCTGATGTATTGGTGGCAAAAATACAAAGCAAAATAGCAATGACCGTGCCCTACTGCACAGTTTTATTTTTAGGGAATCTTCAGAGATTGCTGGGCAGGGGGGAGGAAGGAAATTATATTTAGCAGGTTATTAGGCAAACTGACTGCTGAGATTAATTATTCAGCTGCCTTCCATCATTTAGTGCAGTTCAACATCTTCCTTAAGGAAAACCACTGACACTCCTCATCCTGCCAGGAAAATTTCACCTGCAGATGCCTCCTGACCAAGAGTAAGCTTTTGACCACAATTCAGATTTGACTTGTTTTTCTGAACAAATATTAAAGATACAACCTGTTTTATCCTTGTTTTAAACAATTGAGTGTCACCCAGCTACTGAACTTGATACTACTACTTTGTTATTGCTATGCATGAGTCTTTGGGGCGAAGGTGCTTTAGTCCCCCCTTGCCAGGAAGTGATGCTTGTAATGGTGAGACCAGCCACGGACAGATGAGTATCATTACATGGAAACATCAAGGTAAGAAAGAGATTAAGGGACAGCTGTTGAGAAAGACTGAATTCTACAGAAATCTTTACTCAAGAGCACTCAGAAATTAAAACTTACCCCTGAAGAAAAGCTGCTGCTTTAAAATCTGAAAGGAGCCCCAGGAAGGCTTTCTGAAAGACCCTGCATTTTAATCTGTGCCTCATTGCACACCAGGATTTTTTTAGCAGAGACCCATGAGGAGCAGGTGCAGGATTAATGTGATCGAGCTTCTCTCTGAGTGGCTTTGCAGCAGGTCCCTGTCACTCCACCCCAGCAGGACCCCTCGTGTGGAGGTATGTGTGCTGGGCTCCTGAGGCATGCCCTCCAGCCAGTGCCTGTATTGTTGAGCTTCATCCTATTTTGGTAGCGGGAAAAGTGTCCTGCATTAAAGTTAAGCTCCTTGGCTGCTGAGCTGTGCTGCAAAGAAATTCTGCCAAACAGAGTCCTCCAGTTTTAGAAAATCCTATTTTAGCTATATTATCCCCCATGAATAACAAACAGAGAGTTTGTTATCCATCTCACAGAGAGTTCGACTCTACACCCCTCTCTGATATCCAGTTGCATTTACTGGCCAGATTGTTCCATGGACCTGAATGTGACCATCACCTCGGCTGGGCTCAGGGGATGGTGCAGAGCCTTGCTAGGGTTAGTGTCATGAGATTCTGACCGTGCTACAGATCCACCCAACAAAAATCTCCTTCAGCTGCTTGATCCCTCTATTTCTGAAACTGTGGAACAAGCACCTTGCTTGTTAAGGTGCTACATAGAAAACATTCAGTTTTGAGGCTTGTAGGGTTTATTGTCATGAGGGAATTAGGGGAAAAACACCCACAAACAAACAAACAAAAAGCCAACAAAAAAAAGAGACATGTCAGGTCACTCACATTTCTGAAAACTGTCATAACCAGCTACTGTAGTGGGTGTTGATGGTTTACATTTGCTTTGCTTACATTTGTTTTCCTCTAGATGCTATATATACATCTAGATGCTCTCCTTGGCCTGATGGCTGTAAATGCCCTTTCACTCTGTTTTTGTAAACACCTCACCTTTTTAGGGTTCTGGTGAATGGTTTCTTTGAATTGAGGCCAAATTGGGTCATAGACTCAGAAAAAGGGCAGCTGGACATTTCCAGGTGTCTGGGGCATGTGGCTGAATGCTCATCACTGTCTGGGGCTGGGGCACAGGCAGCTGACAACTCCATGGAACTATCAGGTCCTACAAAGCAGCTTGGATTTTTACAAAAAAAGCATGTTAAAGATCTTCATTGCCAAAGAGAGCCACCACTGTGGTGTTTCAGGAAAAGAGGCAAAATCAGGTTACATCCTTCAGGTGAATGGTTGTGCTTTGTGTGTGCTTCTCAGCCACTTGCAGCACACACCACTGAGCAGCCGAGCAGGAGAGAGACAGGGAAAAAGTGGGAATGTTAAATTTTATTTTACACCCACAGTCCCATCCCAAATTGCTGTTTTGCCTTGGTACACTTAGCCATCCAGGCCACCTCACTGTTCTCTAACTCCTGACCCACCTCAGCTTGCCAGGCAGGGTTTCCCTCAGGTCTCAGTTCTGCAGGCAGGTGCATGTGTGTGTGCTTAACAGTCCAGTGTGGCTGACTTAGGTGCCTTTTTAAGCCTTTATAACAAGGGTAAACCAGAGCACTGGCTTGAAAATAAACTAAATTTAATAAGTTTATTTACACGAGGAACATTAAGCAAGATTAGAGATCACTTCCCAAAGTGACATTAAAAAAGGAGAAAGACATATGATTATTAAAAAAGGCTTATTTCTATGGGCACAGGTAGTAGATGTGTGTGTTATTTATCCCTTTGCTACATTTTATATGTATTATAATATAAGCAAATGGGAATTTTGGACTTTCCTATCTGTTTTTTCCTGAATGATCACACAAAAAATGTGATGAAAAGAGAACAGAAATACTGGAGAATTTATGCAATTAAAAATTCATAACAGAGGTAGGTGGCAAATTGTATTTAGGATGTGGAAGCATCTTTAGATCATAGTAAACGAATAAGAACAGACAAAGAATTTATTATCTTCTTTTTGTTGACTCTTTTCCTTGGAATGCTCTTCAGTAAATTCTTGTAAAATTTCATCTTGATATATCTTAAATGACATTAAAATAACACGAAATTCTGAAAGTATGTTCTTCATTGCACCCTCTGTTTTTAATCAGGTGTTCCACTCCATACATACTTAGTATATATGCAGTACATTACTGTAAAATACCTGGGGTTTCATTATCCTGAAAATATGTTAAAGTAGAATTAAAATTGTTCTTGAAATGAAATACTACATCATTAATTTCTTTTGCCTTCAGAATATCAAGAGCACTGGTTTTACTTTGAAGCCAAGTGGCAGTTTTATTTGGAGGAGAGAGAAATCAATGAGGAAAATCAGAATCAACCTGTCTTTCCAGCCAACTATGATGCGGAGGAGAGAGAAAAGGTAACTGCAACTTCCAAAAGTTCTTTGGGTGGCTCTGGACCAACAGAGGTATTTTCAAAGAGACACACCACTATTTTTCAACTGATGGCAGTGCCAGACTAGTTAGGATTATCAACTCTCATCCTCAACTCTGGTACATATTAGCTTAAAAAAAAAACAACAGTTAGCACCAGCCTGGGTTTGCTGCATTGGGAGAAAACAGTGCTGAGAGGCAGGCTTAGTGGTCTGGTGCTCAGAGCAGGTACAAAATATGGGCCATGGCTATCTGAGGGTGGAAAAGGCAAATGTCCTCCCTGGGGCTCTCATTAAAGCCGAATGGAGCTGTGGCCAGAGTCTGACAAAAATACCCCCAGGTATTAGAAGCTGAATTTTGCCATGTTTAGTGGAGGGTGTCCCAGCTCATGGCAGGGGAATGGAACTCAGTGGTCTTTAAAAGTCTCTTCCAATCCAAACCAGTCTATGATTTTTCGGTCCTTCAAGCAGAAGACAGACATCCCAAGTGATTGATTTGCTGCCAACCTGGGCTGTGCCAAGCTAGTTTTAAGTGTCTTGAGAGATGGTGTTTCACCACATTCCATGAGATACTATTTTATAATGTCCATGATCTTTTCTTCGCTGGCTATATCTTCTTAACTTGAGAGAAATAATGTGTCTTCCCTGCTGTTTACAGCTATCTGATATGGGCTGGCAACCCCAAAGCTCTCCACTTAGCAGCTAAGCAATAAGTATGTGGTTCTTGACATCCTTTGCCATAAATCAATCCCTTTTTTCCAGATTATGTAAGTATAGTTCTATGCTTACAAGTCACTTTGTGTATTTTTAGGTGATTATCTGTGCAGTGAACGGTGCCTATGGAAGTCCGATTGACTGTGGATAATAAGAAATTGCTCACTCTAAATGTAAAGAATATTCTCTTCCAGGTTGATTTTACTAATTCAGTGCCATGAATTTGCTACTAGTTTTATATTCCTTCCAGTACTACTGGAGTTTCTGTAAAGCTTTAGGAGAGATTAAACCAAACAGTAATTTCCCATTATCATTTCAAGAGGGAACTGTATGAATTTCTAATAAGGAAGCAAAATTTACCTTCATTGCCCTAGCCCAACTATTTTGGCCTACTGAGCTATGTATTTTGGTGAACAAGAAAGGAAAAATGGTGCTTGATCCTCAAACTCTCCCATCAGGTTGACATCATAGCCTGGCAGAAGTTGAGACACTTCATTAGTGTGCTAATAACTATGGAATTAATAGATGAGGAGAAGGTAAGCATTCTGCCTGCCTTCTTCCCAGGAGTTCCCTTCCTTTGCCTTCCCTCCAGACTAGCTGTCCCCTGGTGTTTGGGAATACAGCCAGCTGCCTTTCCACATGCAGTTAACAGAGCACCAGTGTCTGGCACAACCCTTGCCCACAGGTCATCACACGCATGTTCCTGCTTGGCCAGCTGCACCTTTCTGCAGGCACAGTGCCAGCTGTATGTGAAAGTGAAGCCCTCAAATGTGGCTTGGATTGATCCAAGTATGTTTCAAAGGTAATTTCCCTCCCAAAAAAGAAATCACACACTGAAATGCTTAGCAGAAAAGGCCACATTCTCTATTAGCTGTCATATATCATTTTTCAGTGAGGTGCCTTTGGAAGATGTTAGATTCATGGTGAATGGGCAGACATTGCTCAACATGTGGGATCAGATCAGCCTTGATTCTGCAAACAAAGTACTTGCCTGACTCACTTTTCTGTGGTGGACACAATGTGCTACAAACCAAGGGAGGAACAAAACCAAAGTCATCCAGGACAATTAGACTGTAAGGACCTTGTTTCCTTAAACTGGGGTTGCTTAAGCCAGCAGAGAACCCAAACAGGAGGGAAAATAAAAACAATGGAAAAGGAGTGCTAGCCAGCAAGGGGTCAGCTCCTGAAGGATGGGGGAAGTCAGAGGCAGCTGTAATTACTGGTGGCAGGGGTTGACAGCAAGGAGGGGAGATGTGAATTACCTCCTGGTCTTGGCAGCTGCTCAGTGTCTTCAGTACTTCATGAGAGTACATGCTAACACCCCATCCAAGTCCTAGGTAGTTGCTGGCCCACCCAAGGGAAGCTGGGCTGATGCCACAGCAAAGCACAGGACGCTGGAGCTGAAAAGAGAAGGAAACAGTTTGGGAAGTGCTGCCTTGAGGCAGTTGAGTCCTGCCAGGTTCAGTCCCAGGACAGCTATCTGCAATGTAAAGCTGTTTCAGCAAGGCGAGATGACATCGGACATGTGCAGAGCATCAGGGATGAGGAGGAATAACTGGAGTGACATGTGAGCAGCCTGGCTGCACACCCAGAATAGCCTCTGTGCTGAGCCTTTCTGCCGTGGTAGCATTGAAAGTCTGTCTGTGCTGCTCCACCAGCATCCAAACTGCAGCAATAGGGCTGGAAATTTGCATGGGGCAAAGGATGGCATAAAGGCATAAATAATCTCCCTAAATTCTCAAAAAAAAAAAAAAAAAAGAAAAAAAAAATAAATAGCTCAGGTGAAAGTAAATAGAGAGAAATGCCAACCCTTCATACATGATGCAGAAGCCAAGAGCCAGCCAACCAGCAACATCCAACTTGCCATGACATAAGTTAAACTTCAGAAAATAAAGCTGCTCATTTCTTAACAGGACAATATTTTTTAACTATAAATTTATTCATGTTGAGATAATAACAAGTTGGATTTTCTGCTCTACAGAAAATCCAATTTTCCTTTGCAAATCTCCAAATTGTGGGTTTGGAGTTCTTTCTTCTGCTGCCTTCTCCTGGGGAAGAACTGTTTCTTACATTTGCAAATTATTTTCCCTTTTGTTCAACAGCTGTTTCTAGAACAGGAGAGAAAAGTCTTGGCAAGAAAAAGACAGAGAAAGGGGCTTGAATTACCTAGTCTGAAACTAAGGCCCTAAAGAAATTACTTGATCACAACACTTTCACCCCTCATGAAAATTTGGCTAATTGAAAGGTTGCAAATGTGACAAGAGGAGTTGAGAATATTCCCAGAGGCAGTAAGAGGACTGACGAAGTATGTTCTTACCAACCGTAATTTTTTACATGATAAGGAATTTCTAGGACGTGAATTTGAAATCTGTCTTGATCTACTTTTTGGCATTTCTGGCTTGCTTAAACCAACCTCTTGGGCTGGTGCACTAAGCTGGAGTGCAGGCTTATACTGGCACCTCAGGCATCACCAGGACTGCTGGAGGTGCCACTGTGGCTTGTCCCACACTGCACCAGAGGAGCCACAGCACAGCCCCAGCTGCCCTTTCCCAGCCCAACGAGCTATTCCCACTCAGCAGGGGAGATGCCAGCCTGGCCTGGCCATGCCCCACGCCTGCAGCTCCAGTGCCCTGCCCTGCCCGTGCTGTCTCTCCCACAGACGTACCGGCGCTGGAGCTCCGAAGGCCGGGGAGGACGACGAGGCCACGACGCCCCCATGATCGCATACGACGCCCTGATGGGCTGTGGTGGGGACTGGACAGAGCTCTGCAACCGCTCCATGTTCCACGGAGGTGAGGGTCCCCTGTGCCTCCCACCCCTGCTCCCTCGCCAGGGCCGGGATAATGCCCTCCTGGCTGCCAGCTGCCTCTGTTGGCCAATCTGCCGTGTAGTCTGTAAAGTCCTCACCTCTGGTTTTAGCCTCTAAACCCCATTCTTCTGGCAGCAGCTGCCACACAAGCTGTTTACAGCATTTTTCAAATGCTGGCCCATCTACATCTCATGGTTCCACCAGAGGAACGTGAGGTCTAAGTCCAGTACAGCTTTTAAAGGGCTGGCAGATCCTGACAGAACATGAGCACCTTTGGCAAAACAATCTTTTAGCTGCATGTAATGAAACCAAGTTAGGGAGAAAAATAATACAGCACCCAAACAAGTGCCAGCCAAATAAAATCCAGCACTTGGAGGCATACAATTAAGTACTTCTACAGCTCTGTGTGAGGGAACTTTCTCATCAGCAGATGCATCATGCTGGGCTGTTGGGAAGGCCAGCATTGCTGGGGGGGAGGACCCCAGCCCTGAATCACCCACTCCCTCCCTATGTGGTGTGGGCCCTTTGCAGAGGCTCTGGGTCTCCCACCTGCCCCAGCACAGTGGGGAGAGCTCACAGTCCCCCACTGCACACCCTGGCAGGCACAAACCCACAGGCACTGCATGCACAGAGCGCCAGTGCTCCTCAGCAAGGCTGGATGTTTTAGACACTGTGGTGTGCTGTGCTGTGCAGAGGGAAGAGACACTCTCCAGTCCAGAACCTTTGTTGTATAGCAGACACCCCTGGAACTATTAGTCCCCTCTTTGCTCTAAGCAATGGCTAGCTGCCTGCAGGAGCTGCTGTGCTGGGGTAGATTTTCCCTAAACCAAGTGAGCTCCCAGCCCAGGAGCGCACACCACAGTGGCGCCTCCATGTGCTGGCCTTGGCATCACTCTGTTACTTTAGGCATCCTTAGCCTTTAGGACTGACCCAGCACGCCCTCGCTGCACTCCGTCAGTGTGGAATGCTCCCTCCTCCAGGCAGGGCAGTTTTTGGCTGTGTGTGTGCAGGTGACACTAAAAGGCCACTGCAATTGTGTTTAAACCTGCAGGGGAGAGCGCGGCGACTGGCTCCATCGCCGGCTGCCTGTTCGGCCTGGTTTACGGCCTGAGCAAGGTGCCCAAGGGCTTGTACCAGGACCTGGAACAGAGGGAGAGGCTCGAGTTCTTGGGCGAGAATCTTTACCGACTGTCCATGGAGGAAAAGTAAAGCAGTTTCTGCCATTTTCTCTTTCTATAAAGATTACATCAAATCCTGTAGATATCTGACTGGCATTCATAGTGAAGGAAGTAGCCTTGAGTTAGTCTGAAGAGCTCTATGTACATTGCCTGCAAGTGAAGATAGCTGAGTTATTAGACTGATTAGAATCATTAGACTGATTAGATATACGTGATATTTGTGGGTTTTTTACAGATGTAGGGATTTTAAATATAAGAAGTGCTGCTTAAACCTCAAATGGCAAAAAATAAATAAAACATCTTTTGACTGATTTCAGTCTAACTTGCTATAATACCACTTCCTAAACAGCTGTTTCCAGTAATTACACATATGAAATTAATTTTCAGAACTAATGCTTTCTTGCAAAACTAATGGTAGTACCCACTCACGGGGATATTCTCTGTATATTTGACAATCCTTTCACCACTGTGTCCCTCCTTGTTCTCAAATCTAATGTGTCTGTGACACTTGTAAACCTAATGTCTCGTGGATTAGCTTTTAATGAATCACTGATCCCTGTATCAGCACTGTGGTGTAAGGTATTGTTACATTAGAAGCTTCCAGAAAAGGAAAAGCCAACACTAAAAATACCTCCAAGGAACAAGCAAAGCATCAGTGTGTCTAAAATTTCTGATCAATGTGTCTAAAATTTCCGAATTATGTTTTTATTCTTATTCAGTCTCCAGAACAAAAGTTTCTCTAAAATATAACTGGCTGAAGTATCTGTAAATAAATTAATCTTGCACTATTTTCTAAGTATCAGTCTTTATTTTTAGATTGAAAAGATTATATGTTGCTGTATCAGTATCAGAATTTTTGGCCGAGGTCTTCAAGCAGTTGTAATAGGTCAACAGTTAGGCTGTGATACATTTCACAAGTCTGAGCACCATGAAAACCCCCAGAAGAAAAGTTACAACTGCTTTACCTTTTCCTTTTTTTCTTTTCCCTCTTCCTTTTATTACCTTTTGTTCTTTTTTGCCTTTCCTTGCCTGGCTTCACCTCACCTTTCCTCTCCAAGTTCTTCTTCAACATTTCTCTTTTTTTTTTCTCTCTCTTTTTTTTTCTTTTTTCTTTTTTTCTTTTTTTTTTTTTAAATCTTTTTTCTTTTTTCTTTTTTTTCTTTTTAACTTTTAATTTTTTTTCTTGTCCTTTTTTCATCCTTTTTTCTTTTCCTTTCCCTTTACCTTTCCTCTTTTTTTCCCTTCTTTTAATTTTTCCTTTTTGCTTTTATTTTCTCTTTTTTCAAGAAAACCAGCAAACTACAATTGGGTTAGAAGTTGCATACCATAAAGAGAGCAAACAGTAGGCTTGATGAAGGAGATCCTAATGCCCCCAAAGAGCAGCACAGGCACAAATATGAAATCCTCAATGAAATAACGCAGAAGTGAGCTCAAAAATTGTTCCCACATTTAACCTCATGTTTTACTTTAGAAGTTCAGAAAGTGAGGTCTCCGTAAAACTTTCTAATTTCCACCATGTGTGATTGCCTACGTGGTGTTGGTTTCTCCTGTCTTTCTCCAGCTGCTGAACTGTGTTTTAAAAAGATAGCTAAAAATACATGAGTACTTTCCTACGCCTTTTTCCGTGTAAGCCATTGCTGGAATCATCACTGGGATGTAATGTGGCAGACACAGGAGCAGGTGATGCCTGTCAGTAGGAATAGCAGCCTGCATGACAATGTCCGTATGGGGAGGTTTTCCGTACCGCGCGTTACCTCTCGCTCTCTTGTTGTAGCATGTTTTCTCTTGGCAGCTTTGCAAGGTGCTTTCTTGTTTGCTTTGGAGATGGGTTAAACCAAAGGCAGCAATTGTGTCAGTAGCTTTTGGTGCCAGAGAATACCAAGACTTTCTGAAAACATTGCTTCTAGTTTAGGATGCCTCTAGCACTCCTGTAATAAATTCAGCAATAGAGAAGAGAGAAGAACATATTCTGCATAAGGTAGGACTTTTTCTAGTGCTTTGGTTTTTCTTCTTCCTTTAGGAAAAAAAATAATCACTGACAAATATTAAGGGGATTCATAATCTTTCCCATTTTACCTTCTATCCAACCTGGGCAGAACCAAGTTGTGTTTCAGAGATCAGTAAGAGAATCTCATTGAAAAAAAAAGACTGAACCTATAAAGCACCATTTCTGCAGCTGTTGGGGTGAGCAGTGCCTTGGCCATCATTTCACTGAACACACTCAAAAGGCCTGTGCATCGTTTTGAGTGGGCAGAGCTGCTCCTGGTTGTCTTGCTTATCTAGGGGCAGGTCATTGGACCAAACACCACACAGAGACAGGTAGGGATGCCCCGAGATGAGAGAGGCCATGAGATGCAATACTTTGCACACTCCAGCTCATGGCCATTTCCCCAGAGCCTACCAACAGTAAGGCAGACCAATCTCATTGATCTCTGACAGCTTTTGCAGGACAGTGGTTTTCAATTTGTTTCTTGCTTTTTTGATGAGGCCTCCATAATGCTGTTTCCTTCTGTCCATGCCACTGTCCCTGCAACAGCCAGTCCTTTGGGCAGCCAACAATGTCTGAAACAATGACAAATATTGAACATGAAATTAAGGATCAGGAGACAGAGCCTTCTCTTTTCCACGCCAGAGACACTAAACCAGAAAATCCTGTAACTGTATGCTTTTAGCAAACGCCGTGTGGTGCCACCATGCCCTGCTACTCAGCAGCATCAGTACCCCTAACTGAATGGCAAGGTTGGAGGGCACTGGTGCAGGAAGCAGCGGGCAGATCTGGGAGAGAGTGCCAGTTCCTGTCCCTTGGCCTTGGCACCTCAGCTCTCCTCTGCCCATGACACAGGAGTATCCACTGCAGAGGTTTCTCTGGGACAGGCTGGCCAGTGGGATAGGGTTGCACGGCTGCCCATTAGCATATTAGGCTGTTACCACTCTGATGCTGCCTGTGATTAGTGTCCCCAAAGAACCTATAAATAAGTAACTAAACAGCCTGTCTTATGCATCTTAATTATTTGTAGGCCAAGAGGACAGGAAACTTTTGAAAGTGGCTTTGCCTCCTCTACAGGTCCAAGCAGTCTGTCCTCCAGACACTGAAAACCACGCAGCAGCATAAACCAGCTTCCATAACCAGCAGCACACTGAGGCACATCACAGTCATTAAAAAGTGGAAACCAGCATTTCCAGGGGAAGAGAGGGGTGAGGGAGATAAAGCACATGTTAGGCCATTTTGCAGGATCAGGGAGGAGCTCAAATATCTGCCTTGTCATATGGCATAGCTCACAGTGCTGGGAAGTGAATTCTGCTGGCATGGTGTTCCCCCGTGCATTGGGATTACCTGTCTGGATACTCCCAATGGGGTTAGAATTTACTGTCTGTAGTTGATACAGAGGTGACTATATTTCATAGAACAGTAGGATGCAACTTGGGAAAAGACAGTAAGGAAAAATTAGGGATGATGATTTATCCTGTTGAGAATAGCCGTCACGCTCCCAAACATGAGAGCTCTCTTACTTAGGCCTCCTTCCTTGAGGGGAAACCATGGTGTTTCCCAAACACTAGTTAAAGCAGACTCACAACTACCTCCATTTTCTGTGGTGGTCTCAGAATTCAGTGTCATTGTACCACTGCCCTGGCACAGAGTGCATTTCAGATTTACATGGTGACGATGGTCATTTGCAGGTGACGTCTCCTTGGAAGAACTGCAGATGCCCTAAATAGGTGCCATAGCTGTTTGTTCATTTTCTGCTGCTGGCTGGTGAATATGGATCAAACACTCAACCCATGCAACAGGTTTTGGTACTTAAGGCAATGCAGTATTCCCACAAATGCTACATTTCAGATGGCATCCTATAATAACACTCTAACATGGAAAAGGAAATCCCTGAATAGAGCTCACTCATAGTATATTTTAACAAAGTTGTTTGAGTTTCATAGCTCATATGTGATTAATTACTGTGAATATTCCTAGCAGAGAGGGTCTGATCTCCTTTCCTTCACAATCAATAGTAGCTTGGCTATGCTGAAAGCAAGACTAGTCTGTATTTTGCTGTGGCCATTTATAGCAACCAAAGCAGTCCAGAAGGGAGGGCTAAGCAGGGCATCTGGTTCCACTGCTGTTCTGAGAGATCAGAGATCAGAGATGACCCTGAAGCACACTGGTTTTGGCCCCACATGTTTTTCTGAGTATACCAGACACAAGTTAGGGAGGAGAGGGATGGTAAGCTTGAAGTTAAAATATATCAGCAGACTTGCAAGGAGAGGGAACGAACCTGGATATTTTTAGCCAATTATACTCTGAATTTTGGTTCTTTCTTTATTCTGAAAATTCCCATAGTTGGGATGAATGGGCTTCTTGGTGTGACATAGAAGCTTTGCCTCTTTGGCTGTGGTCAGTTTGGTAAGGGAAAGGGTGCTATGCTGAAATGTGCTTATTCCCTATCAAAACCTACGAGGTATTGTTTGTCACATTAGACATGGGCCAGTTGTCAGGCTTTTTTCTTTTATTGGCCTTTAAAAATACCTACAAAGTCATTATAAATAGACCTTCTTCCATTCAAGATGGCAAATGCAGCTGAGGGATGTAATTTTCAATATGTGCACTTGAAATGCAGCCAAGTGGAATCCAAATATCACAACCCAACTGGACAAGGACCAGCCCTTCACTTTGCAAACAGCCTCCATAATATTGCAGTGGGGGGCCGGGTCCAGTTTCCTCCAGAGACCATGGTGTGCCAGTTGCTGGGGCACAGCTGTGCCTTCCCCAACTTTCCGAGCTTGACACTCTCTAAAGGATGACCCTCTTTGCAGCCTTTCTTCATTTTCTACATGTGGACTTAATTTAAAGAATTTTTTTATTCCACTTCTGGTCATAAAAATTAATCCCCTGCAGGTATGCAAGCTGCATTCTGTGCACGAAGCTATTTCACTGCACGGTGAAGTAACCGTCCAGATTTTCATGGTGTCAGAAAGCTGACACCTCTTCATTTTTCCCTCCTAGACCTATCTATTGTTATTGACTTCAAGCTTCAGCTTTTCAGTATTTTATTTAGTAACTGACCCACACCAATTAAAGCATTGCCTAAATCCCCAGCTGTCCAAGGACCTGATTCTTCAAACAAGCAAAGGTCCAACATACCATCCTTCTTTCTCCAGATTAAAAAAGTGAAGGGACATTGCCAGGGTTGTTGTTGTGGTGGTAGCCTTCACAAAGCAGATTTAAGAGCATAGTCCTGATGTGGGATTTCAATACTGTCAAAAAGCAAATAACAGCAACCCTGTTGTGTTTATTTTAAATTCTGGGGAGGTATCGACTGACTTCTAACCTATACCAGTAGTAAAAACCATCAGTGGCACATTTGGGCCCTTCAGCCTTGATATTTTGTTTTAATGGTTATAAACCAGAGACAGAACCATGGTTTTGTGCTAACTGCAATCTCATCATATTTACCTTTACCTATACTTTACCTAGCAGGAAAGGAAAATACCTTCAGTGTTGCCCTCACTTTAGGACAGGGTAATTCTAAATGAGGAACTAGTGGCACAGAGGAGATGCAGTGACCCTGACTAGCATTGCTTGCTTCCCTAAGTTCTTCCACTGCCCACAAAACACAGAAGAAAGAGCTGACAGTGCTGTGTGGGACGATGTGAGGCCCTGACACTCCTGCTACACCATGCCTCATGAAGCTTGTTGAGCACTTTGCATGCTTTTTAACAGGCCACTAACATCAACTCTCTTGAGAAGTTCTAAATTAAAGTGGTTTTTTTTTTCCATTTCATGCGTAGCAGCATGCCATTAAAGCAAAGTAAGAAGGTAGTGACAATGCTGACAACCTGAAAAGACATTTATGTTTTCTCTTGCACAGCACCAAAAGCGCACACTTCTGTGGAGATAATAAGGTGTTTATAGACCCTCTGGTGCTGAAGAAGAAGCTCAATAGGATGGCAACAGAGCAAGGAGCCTTTGCTGTTCTCAGCAGCCTGCTGCAATACGTCACCGAGCTTGCAGCTGGCGATCCACAGATCAGCAACAAGAGGACAAAATGGGCAGAAGGTAAAGAAAATCAGGTGAGCTCTAGCCAGCCATGTCCAGATCCAGTCAGGGTTCAGTATCCAACCAGATTTCAGATCTTGCGGTCCAGGTTTCTAAACAGCAATCGTGAGCCGTACACCAAGAAGAGAAGAGAAGTAGGCAAACTGGTCATTAAAGACAAGATGTGGGTGAGCAGGGCTGGTAACAAGCTGGACAGAAGTAGAGACAGGAAGGGAGATGGAAAAGCAGTGGACGAAGATGCAGACACAGCACCCAGCGAGAGGGCAAGGTGGACTAATGTCACTGGAAAAAACACAGTGAAGAACATCCTCAAGAAATTTTTAGCTGCTGAAGAAAAAGAAGCCAAGGAGAAGTCTCCCAGCTGGAAAAAGAAGGAAGCAAACAGCAGTTTGCCAAAAATAGTCAACAAGAATTCAGTCTTGTCCAAACTGAAGGAGAAGTTTGAACAAAGCACTCTCTGCTCAGCTGCAGAGGTGAAAACATCGCTCTTGCGCAAAGGTGAGAGAAAGACTAAAAACTTCCCCAGCAGAAAAGCTATTCATAAGCCTGAGGTCAGAGTGCTGCGCATGGCAGCAATGACAGCCACAGGGATAAAGAGTCCAGAGTCCCAAAATTTAGTGTGCTCCATGGTCCCAGTGCCCAGACTCAGCATGGCTACCAAAATTAACCATCCTTGGAGCTGGTCTAAAAATAATGCCACAAAGCAGCCTTTTGGTCATGGCACACTACTGAAGGAAAAGGAGGCATCCGACAGAGACCACAGAGGAGACAAAACTCTGGGAAATGCAGCACAGGACAAGGAGGACAAAGAAGAGTTACTGGTGGCACCAGAGGCCATATCAGATGCAAAGGACTGTGCTGAGGCTAAAATAGATTCCACAAAACAGGGACCCAACCTTCATCCTGTTCTAAATAACTCTTCAACTACTCACAAAAACAAAGCTCTTGCAGACTGCATCCCCCCCTTAACTGAACGTGCTCTAGATTATGAGAAGACTAACATGCCAGCTGGGCCTGACACATCTTCACTATTGGGAATTACCAATGCTCTGCAACATGTTAAAGAAGACAGTCCACCTTCTGAGTCACCTGACTGTAGCACAGCTGAAGGATCCCATGAACAATGTCCTCAGGATACTAAACCAGGAGAGATTCCTGAAATATCTCTGTATGTATACTGTTCAGATGAAGATGACACAGAGCTCACAGAGGCAGAAAAAGATCCTTTCTTTGCAGGCCAAAAATGTGTTCCAGAGCAGAAAGCACTGGAAAACATACTGCCAGTTTACTCTCCAAAATTTTCAGCATCTTGTGAAGTTGAGTCTTCAATGGATGATCGACAGCTAACAGTCCTAATACCAGCTTCTGGCACAAAGCCACCAATAGAGGCACTGGATTTAAGAGGCAAATGTTCTAAGGAAGCCAAAAAAGAAGCAACACTTCACAGTGAAGACAAAATGTCTTCTACTTCTGGCAAAAATTATAGTGATGTCCCAAATATAGAGGAGGAGGAAAATAAGATACCCAACAGCCAAATGCAAAATGAATTAAAAACCATGCAGCCACAGCTTCCTCAAATGAATTTTAGCTCACAAAATAACTTTAATGTTTCCAGTGGGGACAAGCAAGTTCCAGACACAAATCAGAACAAACCTACACTCTCCTCAAATGACAGCCAGGAGCCAAAACCTGCTGCTGCAGCAGAAGAGGACACCTCTTCTGCTTTGGAAAAGACAAAAAGCCCTTTGCCAGGTGACCTTGTGAAGCACAGTTCCTTTATTTCAGAAGACGATTTTGGGAAGGACAAATTATCTTCATCAAATGAAGTGATGAATCACGCAAACAATCAAGCCCTACAAAGGAGTTTCTTAACTGACCTGGAGACCTGCCACAAGCCATCTGAATCTGTCATTGAGCATGAAGAGGACACTGCAGATGAGATGTCCTGGCCTGACTGTGAGGCATGGCAGTCACCCTTGTCAACCCCTTTGCCAATATCGACGAGTGGGATTGCAGGACAAAGTATCCATCGCACTCTTGGAAATCCTCCTGCACTTCCACCTCTTGATCTGTTGGGACAGGAAGCTGGTGCTGTGGAACATGAGCATGACAGCCATGGCTGTGAGAAGCATCCACACACCCCTTCAGATGAGTTAACAAATGTAGGGGATGACACAGTGGGGGAGAAGAAAACCATGTGTGATTTTAAGAACCAAGCACTATTCCCAGATCATGCAATAGAAAATGAAAACTCAACAGACAAAGAGATGAATACATGTCAGAGACTTGAGGACTGTCTTTCACATTCATTCACAAAGCCAGGAAAACATGAAAATAAAACCACACTAGCAGGAAATCCCCTATTACCCTTGGAGAAGAGCCAAACACCAATATTAGATGATACCAAAAAGCAAGGATGTGGTATGCTAGAAGAGAACCCGATTCCTTCATCAACTGAATTGGTCTCAGACCAAAAGAAGGATGCAAAAAGTAGAAATAAAATATCTGAACACACAAGGGATAAGCCCTTCTCCTCAGATAATGACATGAAGCATGAAATTGATAGCATGGAGACGGAGGAGAAAGAAGAGAGAAATGTTTTGCATAAATTTGAGCAGGAACAAGTGTTCACACCAAATAATACTATGGACCATGATAATAACTCTTCAAAGGAGAATGATGCTCATAGTCTTCAAACATCCCAGTTACCATCATCAGAGCATGATACCAACATTCAAGGAGTGAAAAATACTGGAGAGAGTTTGGGGAATCTAGCATCTCCAAGAGATTTTATGGACCACAAACAGGACGTGACAGGAGATGAAAACATCTATTACAACAATAGGAAAAACCACCTGCACCCATCAGATAAGCCAATGAAACATACAAATGACAGTGAAGGGCTACAAAACGTCAAGTCAGACTTCAACAATTATTCAATGCCACCAATACATACAACAAGTCAGGACAATAAGATGGCTGATGAGGACAATACTGCTCTAGGGACGCAGAAACACATGTCACCAGGTGACCTCATAAAGCCTGAAACTAAGCCAGACAAAAAAGAGACTAAACATACCTCTGAGAAGTTCCAGTCACCTCCTTCAAACAAAGTACCAAATTGTCAAGACAGAAGCTCTTCAGGAGAGAGGAAGCAAAAGACACCAGCCACAGAAGACACTGGATCACCTGAAACAGAGGTAGTAAAAGAGGATATTGAGCAGCAGTTTTCTGTGAAGCACCAGCTACCTCCATCAAGAAAATCAGAAATGCATGAGGAAAATATTCCTGGAGACAAACAGCAAATGAGATTTGAAGATTTTTGGACACCTGATACAAATACTGCAAAAGAGAAAGATGAACTTCCTAGTTCCAGGAAGTGTCCATCAATACCACCAGAAACATTGATTAAGCCTGAAGAAAAAATTTATCCAGAACAAAAGCAAAAACCATCAGATTCTTCAGGTTTTAAGAAGCCTGGTACTAATTCCATAAAAGAAAAGGATGGAGATCCAGATTCTGAGAAGCTGCCTTCTTCAAATGAAGTGCTGAAGCCTCAAGAAAAAAGCACTTCAGAAGAGAGGAAGCAAAAGACACCAGCAGGAGAGGACAGCAGGCCACCTGAACAAAAGGCAGTAAAAGAGAAAGAGAAAGATAAATACCAAGGTTCTGGTAACCATCCATTACCTCCTTCAAGTAAATTATTGAAGCCTGAGAAAAATATTCCAGGAGGAGAAAAACCAAAAACTGTATCTGAAAGTTTTACAAAGCCTAATGCAAATGCTTTAAAAGATAAAAGCAAAGATCCAGCTTCTGGGATGTGCCAGTCCCCACACTCAAATTTGCCTGTGAAGTCTCAAGAAAATAATGCCACATTCAAAAAGGAGCATTTTCCACCACCACATGATGAAAAACCAATGTATAAAACTGGTAGTCCAGAAAAGAAGAGTGAACCTGAGAGAAGAGATAAATACCAGCTAGGCTTTTCAGCTCAGCCAGAGGGACACAGCAATGATGGCTCAGGAGAGGAGGGCCCTGTGGGTGATTTCAGAAGCTATCAAGCTCCATCACCAAGCAATGGCATAAACTGTAGAAGCAGCGCTGTCCCAAAAGAGACCAGTTTGTCTAATACAGAGAAATCCCCCAAACCATTCTCATCATTACATGTTGCATCAAAAGGTGAGGTAAATGCTGCTGGAAACAGAGAAAAGCAGCCTGGATTTAAGAAGTACAAAGCGCTCTCATCAAAGACTTTAGTGAGGCATGAGAAAGATGCTGCTGAAAGGGAGGGGAGTGGGCAGGCAGCTGGCAAAACGAGTGAGAAAAAGGCAGAGCTGGAGGACTGCTCTAAAGCAACGCCATTCTCAAAATACACAGTGGAAAGCTACAGTGAAGGATCCTTAGATTCAGCTTTCAAACCATTGATCATTAGAGTAACTGACACATTTAAACATCACAGCTAAAAATTATGGCTACAGCTTAGGCAAGAACTTACAACAGATCATGCTACCGATTCACTTGATCTTTCTTTTCTCCTTTTTTCTCCAGGGCATTATATTATAATTTTTTAATCACAAGGATATTGATGTGCATCTATCAGAGCTAGAGTTTTTTTCTTTCTTAAACATTAGCCTGAAGACATGAATTAAATTAATCACTGCAAGTGAATTAGCTAATCACTGAATTAATCATCAGTTTATAAATTAAATATGAGAAGGCCTTTGAGATCAGTGTGAATTCAGCCCTGCTTCAAATTCTCCTTGCTAACTAATGGGCTTTGTTTGTAACAAAGACAACTGTTCAGGCTGAACTCTATTTGTATTTACTTGTTCTAATGAAACTCTGCTAGTACTTCTTCCAGGAATAGTGGAAGGCAGTGTAGCTTTAATTATGTCAAAAAGCACTTGTTCTAAGCTCTGCCTTTTCACAGATTAGCAGGAACTGTTGATCTATGCTGCACTGAGTGACAGTGTTAGCAGATGTAGTGAGGGAAGGAGGGGAATGCTTCATTTATCTGCAGAAAAATCCTCAAAGGACATTGATGCTACAAGAGGATTTACCGCAAATGCAAATGGTCAGCCTCATTAATATTAATATTGGAAAAATTGTGATTTAACCTCCTCTGAAGCTATTTGCACTTTGGCCATACACACTGTATGCACTATTGTAGTAAAGGTACGCCATTTCAAGGGGTTCTTAATTACTGCAAATGAATATGCAACAAGTGTAAGAGCTCAAAAATGCTCAATGCTGAAAGGCCATGGAGACAAGGTAAGCCAGAAGGGCTCAACACTTTGACATAGCAATTCAGCTTTCCTGGGACATCTGTCCCACTTTAAATGCTGGGGCACATAGACATGAGGCAGGTGCCTCAGCTGACATTTAAAGTCTTAGGAAGTTTTTATTTTACAATGCAATGTGAAACAGAGCAATAAAAAGCAGCCAGTGTCACTGAATCCTAAAAACAGGGTAAATTTTTGTGTTTACAACAATAGCATCTCATGCAAAAGGTTTTTGTGTGATGAATGTTGTTTTGGAGAAGTGAGGGCAGGGTTGCTGCCTGGGGTGTCTCAGTAAAGCTGTGACAGACAGAACATCTCACAGTGCCAACTCTTCCATACAGGAGTTTAGCTCAGCATTGTAACTGCACATTCGTATTAAAACTTACTGTGAAGGAGCCCTAAAGGCATATCCTAAGGACTCAACTTCAGCAGGACAGAGGGTTCATACAAACAGGGCCCTGCTTCCCCGTGGCAGTGAATTCCCTTCCATTTTTATGAATTCCCTTCCATTTTTATTATTTACCACACTCTGCAGCTGAGGGCTGGCTGTTCCTTAAGCACAGGTTGGCAGAATGCCCCTACCCACTGCTATCAAGAGACTTAGGACAAGAGCAGGCTGGCAGTAAGCTGAGATCAAACCCATTTGCCAGCACAATATACGTGAGTCACATACATGACCACTGGGCTGGCCCAGCTGGGGACATTGCTGGGAGGAAGTGGGAACGCGAACATTGTGTCTCCTGATCACTGAAGAGGCTTAAACTTTGACTTCTTTTTCCTTCCCAATCTGCCAAGAATTAGGCTTTCTGGCATGTAGAGGGTCACAAAATGAAAATTTTATTTATGTATCACACCAGTCCTCAAAAACGAAAATAGATTTTATTGGAAATATAACACTGCCCTTACACACAGGGTTTACTTCACCCACAAAACTTTTATAAGCTGGCAACCATAAAGGCCATTTTGTACTAAACCAAAAGCATAATTTACTTTTTATTGTCCATTATTTCATTTTACATTTGAGAAAAGTCCTTAAAGCACAGAGCATTTGCACCAGACTTGAAGAATAAATTCTCTATTAGCTGGCTTCTTCTGCCTGTACAGGAAAATCACAGAATCATAGAATTGTTGTGGTTGGGAAAGATTCCTAAGACTGTTGTGTCCACCCATTACCCAGCAGCGCCAAGTCCACCACTATACCATGTCCCTAAGCACCACATCCTCACATTTTTTGAACACTTACAGGGATGGCGGCTCCACCATTTCCCTGGGCAGCCTGTGCCTGACACTCATTTTGGTGAAGAAATTTTTCCTAATATCCAATCTAAACCTCCCCCAGCACAACTTGAGACCACTCAAGTTTTGGATGGCCTCAAGTCTTGGACAATTGGAGTCCAAGATTTGCTGGATTTGTCTATTGCTTGTTGCTGGGAGAAGAGACCAACACAAACCTCACTACAACCTCCTTTCAAGTAGTTGTAGAGAGTGATGAGGTCTCTCCTCAGTTTCCTTTTCTCCAGGCTAAACACCTGCAGCAGGTCCTCATCAGACTTGTGCTCCAGACCCTTCCACCAGCTCCACTGCTCTTCTCTGGACATGCTCCAGCCCCACAGTCCTTCTTGCATCAGGAAGCCCAAAACTGAGCACAGAATTTGAGGTGTGGTCTCACCAGTGCTGAGTACAGGGGGGCAATCCCTGCCCTGCTCCTGCTGGCCACACTATTGCTGGTACAGGCCAGGATGCCATTGGCCCTCTTGGCCACCTGGGCACTGCTGGCTCATGTGCACCCCTAGGTCCTTTTCTTCCAGGCATATTTCCAGCATTTCTGTCCTTGTCCAGGTCATCAATAAAGGTATTAAACAGGACTGGACCCAGCACTGAGCCCTGGGGAACACCACAGGTGACCAGACAATAGATGGATGCAGCTCCATTCATCCTCACCCTCTGGGTCTGGCCATCCATCTGTTTTTTTGCCCAGCAAACAGTTCACCCTTCCTAGCCATGAGCAGCCAGTTCCTCCAGGTCATGCTGTGGAAAACAGAGTCAAAGGATTTATTAAGGTCTAGTTAGACAACATACTCAGCCTTTCCCTTATCTACTAGACAGGTCACCTTCTCAAAGAGGGAGTTTTAATTAATCAAATTAGAATTTAATTATTCTAATTAGAAGCCATTATTCTCAATATCTCAATTATTATTTAAAAAAAAAAAAAACCTGGTGGGAATGTTGGCCCTTATTTGCACCTGGAAATATTACTACTCTTTGACAAATTGAAGGAGTTCTTGTCTCTGCCAGAAGGTCAGACAAATATTAAGCAGGTGCTTCCCAGCAGAGCTTGTCCTTGGGCACCGGGAAGCCCATAGGTCTTTCAGTTTATACCTGCCTTTTTTGCTTTTCTCAAGAGAGATGTAATACTAGCAAAGATGTAGCATCCTGTGTTCAGGGTTTTCTCAAGAGAGATGTAATACTAGCAGACTAAGACAGGCAGAGTCAACTTTTAGGCTGTTTCATGCCTTGATCTCTGCTGGTAAAATAAAACATTCATCCAAGTCAAACGACCCTCCTCAAAGTACACTTAAAACCTGACACAGATTTGCATGAAATGCACCCTTATGGGTAAAGCCTCACTTAAGGAAATCACTTCATTCTGGGAGATAGCACACTTAAATCCTTCAGGAAAGAAGAGAGCAAGGCCCTAAAAATTCCAGTCATGATGGAGCAGTAGAAGACTGGTGTGCTTTGCAGTAAACAAGCCACTCCAGACCATGTGGACATGAAATTTATCACTGGTGATAAGCAAAGAAATGCCAGAAATTATTATTTCAGAATATATGAAGGAATGATATATTAATCTATGCAAATGGTGCTAGGTGTGCAAATGGCCAGGCTTGAACTCTGATGAGACTCTTTCTGACACAACACAAAACAGTTTAATTCTCAGTGTCCAGTAGTCCTTCACAAAATTTTTACCCCCAGGAGCAGTGGCCTTCTGCCCCTGCTATCCTTTAGGCACATCTCCCACTCCATCACAGGAGAGGCAGTGAATAGAGCCCTCCCAGGTGCTGTTTCAATTCGTGTGACCTAATAACAGATACTTTTGAGGCATCTGCCAGCACATCTCTGCTTTTGGGGTTCTGGACAATGGGTGTAATTCTGTGCAGTTCTGTTCCTTTTCCATACTACAGCCCTCTGTTTTACTAATATACAGTTCTCAAGGCAAGTATCTCTCAAGGTCACTAGAGGAATTATATCCTTAGCCTATACTAAATGTAGCAGGTATTTTATTTAGTAATGACTCCATAAAGCCCTGGCTTAACTATAGACACAGACACACAATTGCAACCACGCCAGGAAAAGGGAATATGAAAAAAACCCAAAGCCTAGGTATACAAGGTTTTTCAAGGTCCCCCTCTATGATGACATATTTTGAAATTTCATATTCTTATGGAATTAGACTCTCATGGAAAGAGATTTTTAAGGACACTGGGCAAAATTTATGACAATATTATTGCCTCAAGCATAGTCCATTGATTTGGAGTCTTCAAAGTGAAGCTTTCCAGAAGTTTTTGAAACCCTGAATAAAAAAGGCATTTAAGGGGAGTCCAGACTCTGAGCTGGGGCTGGGGTACCTGAAGGGTCCCATCTGCAGAAGCAGGTCTGAGGGGGGCTCAGTAGTTAGTGGTGCCTAGAGACTGAAGCAACAGAGAAGCCAGGCAGACTCCTGGTAGCAGCCATCAGTAAAGTCCTTCAGACTTTTTATGGCCTCTCTAATAAGGGCATAGTCAAATCTCCCCTAGCCCTTCTTCCTGGCAGGTCACCTGCCAGATGGGCTTAGTAATACAGAAATCCCAAAAGGATTGGTTTGGGGTGGTTTAGATAGTCGAGCTTGGACCTGGCACATCAGTGTGATAGTACAGTCCCCTTCACAGTGCTGGACAAGTGCCCGCCAGCTCCAGCAGCCCCACTCATCCTCCCACATTTCTGACTGAAGGACAAACCCCTGACTTTGGGGCCCTCTCCCAAACTCAGAATAAGTTCAATTGCCCTCTGGATGTGCCTCTCTCTCCCTCCATCTCTTGCAGCAATGCAGTCCTTGATTAAAGCACTTGGGGCTGACTGGGACAAACCCAGGCCTCAGAATCCTGCGTTTGCAAAGAGCCCATCACTTTCTCCAAAAGTTTCATGAAGTGAAAGCGATCCTATATTTCTGGGATTTCAGGTGCTAGGAGAGCTCAGAGGGCCATAGGAGAGCTCCCTCTTCCCCCAGTTCAGAAAGGGCCGCTCAGCCATGCTGCATGAGCATTGTCTGGATGTAAGTATAACAAAGAGTTCCTCATTGATTTTTTTTTTTATTTTTCAAATTTAAAAAGGTCACATAAAGCATAGCTATTGCCAGCAATAGAAGCCCAAACCCTGTGAAGGTTTACCCCATGGAAGAACAGAGGCCAGTGCTGTATCATAAGACACAACTGGTCCACTGCATTGTCAGGAAATGTGTCACTGCTTTTACCCAGACATTGAAACCAGGAAGAAATAGTTGTCCTGGAAGTGCTATCTGATTCCAAACTGTTCAAATGAAATTTAAAAAAATTAATGACTGCACACTTTTGGCTATGAACTGTATAACTTAGTAATTGATCAGCATTTTCTTCAGTTGGATAATATTTAACACATCACACATGACAAAAAAAGATAGAGACCAAGACCTTAAGTAACCATTTGACTCAGGTTTTCCCCTTTGTACTATTTTGGATGTCAATGGAGCTGATAAAAGAAGAAAGCACTAAAGATAACAGAAGAGACCTCATATCACAGCACTATTCAGTTTCTGTCCCAGGCACAAGATGCTGCAGATGAAATCTGGGCTGCTGACAGTAGAAATGCCCCACCTAATGGTTGAATTTGTAAAGCAGGATTTAGGCAAGCAGTGGCGAAAGCAGAGGAAAAATAGTGCCAGGAATAGCAAGAAAATTTAGGGAAACATTTCTTCTCTTATTCCTGTGCCACAGGACACCATCCAAAAGAAGTTTGTCTGGTTGATCAGAGAAACCTGAGAAGTAATAGTTGGGATCCTTACACATTTTGGGGCAGGGGGTTTCTCTGGAACACTAAGTAAATCTCTCTTACCTGAGAAATTAGCACAGGGATGTGTATTATCAGCAAAACAGTTTCAACTGTTGCACTCACAATGTGATTTCCAAAATGTATTAGGTCCTGTGAACTTTATTTCTCCTTTTCATTTCCATAAACATCTTTCTATAGAATTGAAACATTTTTCATTCCTTGATGAGGATTTAGGAAAAATAGAGGGGGAGAAAAGCTTGCTAGGTATCTACTTTCCTGCCAACTAAAAGATTTTTGTACACTGAATAACCAAAGAATCAGCAGGTCAGTATTTTGCCTCTTATGACCTGAAGGACCTGAAACAGTTTAGGGAATTGCTACACACCTCCTGTTACTGCACTTGGTAGTAACCTCAACATGTCCTCAGTTGTAGGTGCAAGAACAACTGTGCAAGATGGTGGGATTTTCATTTGGCAAACAAGCACTACAGCAGGCTCTCAATAGTGCTTGTCATCCAACAGCATAAATGTACTGCCAGAGGGAAAAATCACTGGGAAATAAAGCCATACAAATCTATAATGCACTGAACTGGTTATCCTCAAAAAGCCACCAAATAGCTTTGGGCTCTCTTTTAAAAAATTGATAGGGACTCTGAATATCAAAAAAAGGGCATCTTATCATAGATCTGATTTTTGGGGAAATTGCTCAGCATTTGCTTTCTGAAAATCAAGAATCTTTCGTAAGATGCCTCTTGTTAGGCAACCACAGCCCCTTCTAAATAAGGTGCCCCAGATTCCAGAAATACAGGAGAGTTTCATAGGCACCTATTTCCCCTGTACCTACAAAAGAAAAGCATGTGAGCAAAAGAATTGGTGTGCAAGGATGGCCAGCTCCCTGCAGCCCTGTAGGTGAATGCAGCCAGTGCCTGCCTTTACCACAAAGAACTTCAACTACTTTCTGCAGGCTGCACACCATTTTGACCTGCACAACACCATTTGCTGCAGTTGCTGGTTGAGATGCAGTTTAAATAGTAGGTGAGTCCTTTCCATCACTGTACTTCTCAAGACTTCTGGAAGGAATCAAAGAAAGAAACTTTTTGGACACTTTAGAACCAGCCCATCCTTCTCAAGAAACAACTGTGAAGCCAAATTACACCATCAGAGTGAAATCCTTGTGCTCCCTGGGATTCTTACCAATACAATGGATTATCAAAAGGCAGCTCTGGATTGCTAACCCAGTTACTGAGATCTTTGATTCTTCTCAGGAATGGGAACAGTGCAGGCAGCAGTGTTCCAAACACCCAAATAAGTTCCCACCAAATGTATCTCAGCTCTAAGTGTCTCCAAGCTCCAGGACACTTATTGCAGAAGACCAGAAATCCCCAAAAGACATCTTCTTTATTAACTCATATAAATTACACACATCATGTGACAAGAAAGTCTGTACTATTGTCATGCCATACAGATTTCTTAATAAAACTGTTTTCCTCCTCAGAGGGTTTCTTATTTGTACCACTGAGTCTTATTTGTGTGTTGAGAAGATTAAAATAGTAAAAGCACGTAAAATAACAAGCTGTCATTATCAGGGAAGAAGCATGAGAAATGAAGACAAACAGCACCTGTAAATGTCTCATCAATATACAAACTGTTTTCCTTACGCCCAGGAGAGCTGGCACATACCAAGTTTCATGTGACAGCTGGGAATAGGTAGAAAATATGGAACATTAATTATGCAAATGGCATGCTTTGAAAAGAGCCCAGAAAACTACATTTTCTGCAGCTTGTTCCCTGCTGCCTTTTCCCTGCTGGCTCCTCAGTCATGGGCAAAAGGAAAACTGTGTGTCAGGGAGGTGACTCTGGCTACTGACATAGGAGAAGGCTAAGGACAGGGCTGGTTGGACCAACTTCCTCCTGTGCTGCCCATAGAGGGGGTGGCTGGCCAGGGCTGCACGACCTGACATGACTGCCTGTCTTGCCTTTGCTTGGTGAGGGCAGTTTTTAAATGCACACCTGATAGAAACCCAGTGCTCTGGCAGGGCTGGATCAGGTTTGGCTATCTGTGGTTCATGGCTGGCAGAAGGAGTCAGTAATCTGGTGGCCAAATTAGGTTCAGTCTTCTTTAATATATTCCAATATATTTTAATATATTTTTAATATATTTTTTTTAAAAACAAGTGGACACTGCTCTCCAATATATACCACCAGTGCCCAACTCTAGGCAGACAGAAATGCAAAATTAGGTCTTTCCTTATGCTTTCTTCTTTAGAAACCCAGGTTTAAATGAAAAATCATCTCAGCTTAGAGATAGTTTCTATTCAAAATGGGGGGAAACTGAGGTTGCTTCAGTTCCTTTTTTTTTTTTTTTTTTTTTTTTAAAGGGCTGAATGGAAACATCATGAAAATGAAACATATTCTTTAGGTTTTGACTTTCTATGGTTAATTGGATGCAACTGACATTCAAGAGCAGTACAAAATAACCACTGAAATAAGGTAAATATCCTCCTTAAGATTTATTTCAAATAGAAAAATGCATTCCAACAATATTCTTCCAGCCTGGCAAAGAAAGCTCAAACTTCCTGAAACACTACGTTTTAGTATCTTTAAAAAATAAAACATGTTCTCATGGCAAAAATATGCTTATGAAACAGTGTGTTCTAATCCAAACTGTGTTTCATGGGACGAAACAGTGCTGATTTGTAGTGGCTGGGGGAGGGTGTTAAGGCCGGGGCTGGAAAGCTGTGCTCTCTCCTTGCAGCTGAGAGCAGACCTGAGTTAATAGGGGCAGAAGAAGCCTGCTGTAGAACACCAAGTCTAAATTTTTTAGTATTTTTAAGCAATCTACTGGGATAGGATTAAGCTCCAGAGACAGACGCCCTAAACTTCTTTGGGATAACACCCAGAGACTGATTTCCTTTTGTTAAATGGGGCACAAAAGAGGAGGAAATCGTCAGACCACCGTGAGCAAGGTGTCCCTGAGCTTGGGGGGCTGTTTCTTCCCCGCCCCTGGCGAGTTGTCCTACTGGCCTGCAGATGGCGAGTTTGCCATGTGGAGATGTGTCTTTTTGCTGCCAAGGCAAAGCCCTGCATCCCTGAGGGAGTGGGGAAAACAAATTCTGCCTGAAGACGATAGCTCAGAGTTAACTCTTCACCCTGCCCAACAGTTCTCCCACAACGCTCCGTTTTGTGTGCATGACCAGCTGCTCCAGGCACGAGGCTATTGCCCCAGGACGGTAATATCAATACTTCAGCTGATCATTAAACATCACTCTTGGTAATGGAAATAGGGATCTTTACTCCCACTTCAGCAGCAGCCACAGTCCACAGCACAAAATCATTAAAATTGCTCTTCCAGGAGCTGAAGCAACACTACATG
This sequence comes from Onychostruthus taczanowskii, assembly GCF_017590055.1. Taxonomy (NCBI): domain Eukaryota; kingdom Metazoa; phylum Chordata; class Aves; order Passeriformes; family Passeridae; genus Onychostruthus; species Onychostruthus taczanowskii. The sequence continues at coordinate 3,763,974 of NW_024503457.1, read as the reverse complement.
ATGATTATCTGATAATTTTCAGGTCCCCCCTACAGTCTTTAGTAATACACAGACTTGAATTAATACCCATATTGACTGATTCCTAAGGTCCCACAGTGAGGTCCAGGATTAAGACTCAAGCAATGACTTGCAGTGTTACTGATCTCTGTGCCACAATGAGTTAAATCTCTAGAGTTCAAAAAATTTCAGTCTGAGCCCCACTGAACCACTTTCCAGGAAAATATGTTTTTCATATCTGTTTTTTCAAAATCCATGTTTGTGTTTAAAAGTCATCTGGATTCCTTCACCTATTCACAAAAGTAAAAATAAGGTGTTACAAAGAGTAGTTTTAATAGACAAAAGAATGTTTGTTTTTCCCTCACTGCTCACATGGAAACTCTGCCAAGCTCATCCTGTGACACATGCATTTCCTATTGCTGGCTTCCCTCTCTTCATTTCCATTTTCCTACTTTTCCCCTTACATTTCTGTCTTGTTCAAGGGCTACAAAATGAGACTGGAACATGAATCATGTGCTTCTAAGAAACATAGAGAACTTGCTCTCTGGGTCAAATTTTCCAGTTATTGTTCAATAAAGACTCCTGAGCCCTCCCAAGAGCCTCACAAGAAAGAATTTCTTTCCAACATGCAGCTGCTCATTAATTCCTGGGAAAACCCTGAAAACAGAGTTTTCAGTAACATAGTAATCCTTCCATTCTGAAGTTTCACTGCTATTTTTTAAAAGAAATCACTCACGGACATTAAAAAAACTCCAGCATTTTGAACATGCTATTTTGATCAGCTACACAGATGCACACATATACTGCATTCTGGCAGCAGATTTGGTGACAATTGTGTGCTCAAATAACTAAAAGGGAGGAGCAGAGAAAGCATTTCCACCCCCACTTGTGCTCTAGGGCAGTATGCACCCATTCTTGGATACCTTGGGATTTTATCCTCTGCCACCACCCCAGCTGCAGGAGGAACTTGGTAAGGAAGGCAGAGCCCTCTACACCTTGGAGCTGGGCAGCACAAGGCAGGGGCAGCTGGTGCTACTGCTGCAAGGCAGGCACAGCACCTCCTCTGCCATTTCTAGCATGGCACAAGGGTATTTGGCACTAAGCTAGCAGACCACAAATGCACAGCCAACAAGCCAGGTCTGTTATATTTGCACCAGGGCTGAGCTCTGCCATCCTCTCCATCTGTACAAGCCACAAGACCGGAAGAGCTGTGCTCTGTAAGGCAGCCCCGATCCAAAACCTCGTACAAACACCAGCCTCCCCTCGCTGTGCCACTGCCACCAGTGTCCCCCACTTGCCCATGGGAATGGGTGGGTGTGCAAGAAACTCAAGGCATCACCTTGAGTCACACATGAGTGTGTTTGCCCATGGCTTTCCCTCTGCTCATGCAAATCCCAGAGCTGCAGCGCTGCTGCCATGACAGGAGCTGTCTTGGGGCTGCTGCAGAGCTGCCCTCCATGACAATGAGCAGCTGTGGAGCACAGAAGAGCAGGCTGTGGAGGCTTCCTACAGTACCAGGGAAGGAGAAATGAACAGCAAAGGCTGTGGTAACAAAGATGAAACCTTGATTTATGCCCAGAAGCCCGTGTTGCTGCCAAAGAGCAGCACTTGGTACCTCCTCCCTCCAGCAATCCAGAGACTCTGTTTCATTCCTAGATTTTAATAGCTTGTCTTTGACCCCACAACAGTTTGTGAGTTATGTGGGCAAAGCTAAGGGGAGCAGAGGCAATACCTCCATACCATATTTTGCCAGTCTGGAGGCATTCCCTTTGCACATACAGCACTTTTGGCTGATAAAATGCAGGAATTTTGGCTGACTAAACCTCCTTCCCTTGCTGCAAGACCTTTCATGTCACTACCTCTGTCTTTCCTGACGCATACAGGGCTTCCAGGCTCAGTTGACAGTGAAGTTGTGACAGAGACTTAGGAATACCAGACCATGGAGGTCTTAAAGCCCTATTACCACTTGGCACAGAGTGTACTTTCATGTAAAAGAAAATAAAGTAGTTGTGTTCTATGAGAAGTTTGAGGAACGAGAGAGGAGAGTGATGAAGACCCTGTGCCCCCAGGGAGAAAACAGGAAGACCTTTGTTCCCAGAGATGAAGATTATTTTAGAGATATATAATGACAACCTTTACTTTTGGACAACTCATCTTTAAAACAGTACCCCATAAGCTGACATAACCCATAAAGACAGCTGTGGAAAAGCTTGTGGAAAATGGGAGGGATTTCACGATTACAGATTTCCCCAGGGGACTGCTGTTCATGAAGAGAACCACGAGAGAACTATTTTCTAGTAGAGAAGTCTCCATAACATTAACAAGAAGGACTTCTCTCCCTAAGTGAACTGAAGAAAGACTATTTTAGAGGTGGTAAACTGACTAAAATTTTAGATTTTGTTTCTTTACATTGTCATTGGGAAAGAAAAGGTTGTAGGGGGAGAAGAAGTGTCCTGAAAGTTTTATTCTAATTCTTATTACTCCTTCTTTTAGCTACTGTTAATAAATTTTTCTTTATACCAGTTTAAAGTTTTGAGCCTGCTCTGCCTTTCTTCTAATCCTACCTCACAGCAGAGACTGAGTGCACTGGTGATTGGCCAGCACTGAACCCACCACACTCATTGGCCAGGAAATCTCAAATTAGCGAACCAAAACCATTACAATTTTATAGGATGGAAATCCTTCAATTTCTTTTCTAGATTACTGCGGACAAAAATAATTTTAGGGTTTGTTGTCATTTAAATGATATGGTTGTGCAGGACTGAAAGGAAGACTGTAACACTGGCAATCTCTCTCTAAGAATAGCACTGGCTCCTTCACCTCACACAAGATATTTTTGGAGCCCCTCCGTCTCCCTCCCCACCCCATTTCTGCCACTTCAGGGCAAAAGGTGAATTTGGCAGTGCTGGGTTAATCGTTGGACTCAATGATCTTAAAGGTTGTTGCCAACAGAAACGATGCTCTGATACTGTTGTCATGTGGGGATGGAATGATTTTCATTGCACACCCTGGCCAGAATAAAGTAAAGCCTGATTCTCTAACACTTTAAAGATGGTGTTGGAGAGTTTCTTTGATTCCCTTCCTTGTGGTGACACTAAGATTCTGTGATTCTCTGTTGTGTCTGCAGTGGGCTCAGTACCTGCACTGAGTACTAACCAACAGATAAGAGGCTTTGCCTAATTGGAGCCCTTGCATTTTGTAGGCTCAGACTATTTCCATTTTCCACAGCTGACAAGGTCTTCATGGTATTTTGCTGAGATCAACAACCAAATTCTCCACAATTTACTTCAAGGCCTTTTTGACATTCACTGATAATGTCTGCACAGTGATTACTTTGGGTGTTATTCTGCTGCAGGCATAGCTCAAAGTGCTCTCTGACTCCCCTCTGCTTGCCACTCAACTTGCATTCCCCAGCCACCACAGCCAGTCAGAAACTTTTTTAATGAGGCTGCTTTATCACTTATGAACATTATCATTCAGCACTGTGGGTAGATCTGTGAGTGAACAGCTTGCTAGTAGTAAATGGTGATAAGAAAGATGCCCTTGGCAAAGGCAAACAGAATTTTGCCCTGCAATAGCTCCCTTATTCTGGGCCAGTTCAGCATGCCCCTCTTATAAATGTGTTTCTATATGGCAAATGTGTTCATGTGTCTCCTGCCAGCAATTACAGAGTCTTCTCTGCTTCTCTCACCATTTAGTAATGAGGGAGACAGGTTTCTGTGTAGGAGTTATTTACTTCCCAAAATCTTAGAAGGATCACAGAATAGCAATAAAATAAAGGCAACAGGAAATCGTGGCTTCCATCATAAAACATCTGAATTTTGTAGAAAAGTCATTCACTCCATTAAATAGTAGGAACTAGAGGCTGTAAAATTATTCTCAAGACTACTAAAAGGAAAAGACAGGCAAAATAAAAGCATAATTCAGCTTGATGGAAACAAAAATAATTAAATACCTTTTATCACTATTTGCCAAACACATGCTATAGTTAAATCCTGAGAGCTGCATGTGATGTCACTGGCTTTAGGAATATGGTTGTCTCATTAGTGTTGTTGGTATGCACAACAGGTCTTCTAAAAATAGTCATGTTCAAATTAGAGCTGCAAAAACCCTGATGCAGTGATTCTCTGTAGTATCCTGCCTCATCTCTCCTTACATTTGTCAAAGACAAATTCTGTCTCTTCTAAACATTTTTACCCATCTTTAATAGTACAGACCACCAACACAATTACTGTATTGCAGTATGTATGTTCAGGGAGGAGAACCAAGATGCCTTTGTTTTTCAGTTTAATTAAAGGTAAGTGGTAAAATGGAAGTGACAAGACAAGCATCTTGCATGTCCTTATTGTCAATATTTCAGCAATCACAGCTTTGCTGCTTGCAATCATCTCCTGCAAATTTCTCAAATATTATTTGATGTTACTCCACTGGTTTTCAAAATTGCTTAGCAAGAAATGTTAAATGCAGGCTGGACTCAGAAAACTGAAGGTAGCTCTGTGGGTCAGGGGAGTGCAAGTTGCCAATAAGTGCACAGGAGGATGTATTTACAAAAGGTACTAAAGGGTGCTGGAGCAGCAAATCAGACAACCGAAAAGCTAAAGCCAGACATTGATTCTTATGTAAGTGTTACCTAATTGCTATTTCTTCCCAGAAATCAGTCCACCAGAGTTGTCTTGTGTTTCATTACAAATGACCCTTTGTGAGGACCCTTGACAGCAATGTGAGGTTTTTAAGTACTGCTTATTATGACTACATCAACTTTAACTGCAAGGACCAGCATTAGCTTTCTCTCCTAGGAATATGAAAGGTATTGTCAGGGACACACTATCATTGCTGTGAGGAATACAACACCTTACTAATCCTGCATTTGTTTGGTGCTAGAACATACACTGTGAACTCTGGCCACCCCTTGTAGTAACCAGACAGCAGTACTCTGAAATACAGCCAGTGCAATCAAAAGAACTACAGTGTTTTTCCACAAGAATAAGTCCCAGTCCCAGTCATGCTCATGAATACTGTGTGCACTTTGAAAGCTGAGTCCTCCCCAGAAGAGGACTTCTAAGAGTCCCTTAATTTTTTTTCTTTTTTTCCCCTTTTATTTTCTTTTCCTTTTTTTTTTCTTTTTTTTCTTTTTTTTTTTTTTCCTTTTTTTTTCTTTTCTGAAGCACTGGGTGAATCTGAGGAAGTTCTCAGCAAGGCATCCATCTACCTAGTATCTGGCCATTTGAGTGTCAGCTTGCATAGAGATGCTAGACTTGCAACTTTGCTGTGAGCAATAACTGATCCTGTAATGTGCAGGGGGGAAATTTTGCATTGTTCTGAACAATTTTCAATACACCAGCAGATTTTTTTCTACCAGATGGAAGGCTGAATTTGCTTTTGTTCTACTTGCAGCTCCTTCATGCTTACTTTCCCTGAGCACTCAGATGTGAAGTAAAACTGTGATTACACCTTCATCTTTATGATCTGCTTGCTTTAATGTATAGCCCCCGCCTCTACTTTTTGTAACACAAGCAGAGAAATGCCATGTGAGAGACAGAGCAGCCACATGTAATATATTTCACGAGAGACAGTCAGTTCCTTCAAGCAGAGACTGGATCTTTCTGGCTAGGAGGAGCGCTAGATCTTCCCAGCATTGCTTCTTCTGGATCAGCAACTCTGTGTTGCACCTTGGAAGGTTCTAGACTTGGGTGGGTTTCAGAGCTGGACACTGGAGCTGGAGAGAGAAAACACCTTTTTTTTTCTTGAGTGAAGGTGTGAGTGTCAGATTTTCACAGTGGAGGAGGATCATCTCTTCCTAGTGATTCATACACTCTGATCCTCAACTCCTCAGCTGCTTGAACCCCAGGGGCTAGGACAGGATGAAACAAAGAACTGAAAATTATTAAGAGGCATGAAGAACACTCAGCCCATTTCATTGACTTCTGTGGGATTGAATCTGAGCTTTCTTTGCTGAAAAGTGTTTCATTTATACAAACTAATCTGTTGCCCACATATAAAGAAACATTAAATTCTCAAAGTCTGCAATTCTCAACAAATTTTATACAGGGCATTTATCCTGCCATCAAAATACAAAAAGCTTTGTCTGAGGGAAGACAGCGAGAATTGCAGCTGGAATTACTTATAGAGTCATTCTTTAGAATTCCAAATGGTTTCATCACATGTAGATATCATGTGCTAAGCTGTAACTGAGTGTGGCAGAGAATCAGGGCCCCTACAAGGCGTATGCACAACACTAATGGCCTAATGCCAGTTCTAAGTATTACCTATGTATTTTGGTGAGTTGATTTGCACCTACATGCAGATTATGACTACAGTCAATTTTTCATCAACAATTTTCCATCAATGTCTAATAAGACAATGATTGCACTTTTGCAATCACATGAAAAAAATTACTTTGCATAGATCAGGAAAGATAATAATTATCATAAAGCTTACTTGACTGTGTTCAGAAAATTAGCAACTGCTCATGGAGGATTGTCAGTGAAAAGATGTCATGTAAAAGGAAATTATAAAAATTAGACATTTGGAGTTTCTGAGAAGAAAATTTTTGAAAAATATATTTTTGAGAAGTATGAAAACACAGAAATAGTACCTGTTGCAGAAGCAATATAAATGCGCAGCACTGTCACACTCAGTGATTGTTATGGCTCCCTGAATAATTACAGCAAATTAAGTTCTATAATTTTCTTTAATTCATACACAGCTAAAATAAAATTTCTCAGTTGAAAAAAACAAACTGGTGTTTTATTGACAAAAGAGCTACACTTTGAATGGAAAAAAGGATCAAACAGCAGACTGAGAACATATTTTTGTATCTAATTGTGCAGCAAACTGTGGAAATACCAAAATGATGCTGATGGTTTTCAATGTTATGCTTCCCTCTTCAATGTGATTACTCTAAGATGGGAAAGAACAGTGTCATAAATACCTGAAATATGAAAAAGAAAAATTAAATTATTTCAATGTTGATAATATACCAGTTTGTCATAGTACTAGGAACGCTTATCTGCAAATTAACACTAAATGAGAACGACATTTCTCCTCCAGTATTAGTCACGTGATGTAATTTGTAACCTGACAAAGTAAGCCAGAAGAAAGTAATAATTTGATCCTAGATGTTGCAATCACAGTTTCTTCCCTTCCAAAGGAATTTTAAAACATGATACTTCAGCTGATATCCTGATCCCATGTAAGTACTGAGGCATGTCTGTACTGATGGCTGTTGCTATAACCTTGCAGTTCCAAGAAGCTTCACTCGCTCTTGCTGTCAAACCCAGTTTTATGTTTTCACACAACTTCTTTTTCTTTCAGGCTGTGAGATTGAAAATGTGTAGGGGATAAACATGCAGAAAGCTGTGGTGAAGAACAATCTCCTTGGGAACACATTACCTTTTGCAGAGTTCAGCACTCCAAAGCTTGGAACACACAGAAAGGGAATTTGCTGATCTAACTTAAACGAAGTACCCCTGTATGCATGCATTATAAAATAGTATGTAATTACAGAAACTTCACACCTGTGCTCCTACAAAACTCATCCTTATTCCATGTGTGAAACTGATGACTGTTCCTGAGTGGGTAGATATACCTTCTTCTCTTCCTCATACACCAAATCATGTTGTTACTTTAAGGGGGTTTTTTAAATTTGATGGATTATTTCTAGAGAAACCCCTTACTGCATAGACACAACTAAGTGAAAAAGCTAATGCTATTCACAGCTAAGACTACGTATTTATATGCAAATACTGTATTTAAAGACCTGTAATAATAACTCTTCCTGTTTCTTACCAATTGGGATACTACTTGAAACAACTGAAATGAGAGTCCTTGCAGAGGAATCCTAAAGCAGACGCCATCAAAGGCCAGGAGAAGGTTTGCCTTAACTTTCCTCAAGTAGGAACAAATGTGAAGTCATAGTAGACAGAGAACATCCAAATTAAACCCCATCCCTAATCAGTAGATATTTGAGCTACCAGGTTTGCTAGGCAGGGTACCTTCACAACTGCGGATAAGAAAGAAAAGGGGATGGGACAAGTAGGAAGTTAATAATCTCCAATCTTGCTTACTATCTCTCCCAATGAAATTTCAAAGTTCAGTTATAAGCCTTGCACTCATGCAGCCAAGAAGGTAAACATCATCAGCGTGATTTAGAGGGCTTTCAGCACATCCCTCATGATCATTCAAGTAGATAAGGAAAACAAGATAAACAGAACAAAGCCATCTAGAAAATACTTCACTTTGTCAGCTGAATAACAAAGGTGTTTTACAGGGTTGCAGCTTGACCTAAGGTAGATTCATTAATTTCTCTCCTGCTCTACTCAGTTCCACACTGCTGGGTTAGTGATGTGTGGTAGCTACTGACCTTTTTCCTAAGGACACCCTTGTCCCTACCTTCAGAACACTTCCTGCTAATAATGTTTCAGTGTCTTTCCCATATCATTTCTGACACATAATTTTGCTGTGTTTTTCACATGGAGGGCACTACCATATAATTTCTCTTCCCCTGCTGTTTCCAGTATTGTCACTTACAGCCTTGAGCCTTCTTTTCTGACGCAGCTGGAGGACGGCAGCTGGGTGCAGAAACCCTTCTGCAGAGGTTTCCATGGGTAATGTTGATTCTCCAGGCAGCTGCAGTGCTATGCAGCAAGCTTTAGAGCTCCTTTTTATAGATGCAGTTATCAGTATGCTTTGACTCCTGGGGCCACAGTCATACCGAGAATAATCAAAATACTGGCAGTTCCCAGACTACATGTGGATGTAACTTGTCCTTACAGCTAGTAACCTTCATAGACATGAAGCTGTGAAACCTTTAGGGAATAGTGGAAATTAATTTTAAAAATACATTTCTGTCCTTGCTATGCAGTCTTTTCTAAAGTTCAGTGAATGCTGATGGAACAATTCACATGAACAGGTTTAATCAGGCCTGCAGACTACAATTATGTAAGCATGATGCAATTTGCTGGGACAAAAACATGGAACAAGTTCAGCATTTCATTACATTTCAATATGGATTGAGAGACTTAATTCATATGTAGGTGGATTGACTAAACTTGGCAGGTAGCTGGTTGTAACAGGAACTAAAGGTGTCTGGATGTGATGGTTATATATATGGTATACACACACACACACACACATGTTTACTTCTTACTAGTTATTCTATACTGCCAAATCTACTTAACCTTAACTGTTTTCCCCAAGTATGGAGTAACAGATTTATTTCAGGTCATGGGAAAGTAGCTCCAGCCAAAATCTAGAGCACCAAGGAAGCAGGGTACACTTATGTGGCGTGGTTAACTAAGTACAGACACAAAAATGAGAGGCTGGATGGAAAATCACATGAGCTAGGGAAGCCATGTATGCTGTGGGATTTTTCATCCCTTACTTAAGATACTACAGCACCCAGTCTGTCGTGAAAATTATCTTTTTATCTCTTCTTCAATGCTGATGCATTCATAGTTTTTAAGAGGGGCTATTAAACCATCTTGTAAGAACTTAAGGGCTTTTTTTTAAGTTTAAATTCCTGTCTGGATCTGAAAAAGCAGACCTGCTGCCTTTGCTGGAAATATTGTTTCTTACTGGTATTTCTTATTTCTTATGAAACATCTGTGCTGTTTTAAAAATATTAGGCACACTATATCCATGTACACCTATATTCACACATACATTGTTCTTTCTTGGTCCTATAGTGCTTTTCTTTCCCCTAACAGTTTCTGTTCTTTGGGCTCCCTGAAGCCAGCAAAAAAGAACCTCAGGGGAAAAAAACCCAGACACATATCTGATATTCAAAATAATAAATAAATTTCTTCCATTCTTGAATAGATAAAGAATCCTTATGGTTCCCACAAGCAGTCAAAGAAATACTTCCAGCACAAATATCATTGAGGAATTTCTCCTGGTGCTTCTTCTCCACTTCTGTCCTTAAGAGTAACAATGGCTGTGGGGTGGTATATGAGGAGCTGCACCACATTTCAGCACTGCTGGTACATCAAATATAGGTGACGTAGCACACATGTCACAATGTTAGGAAGCATAAAGCCACTCCCGAATAATTCCTGATAAGGCTGAGAATCATCCTGGTATTTGGCAACTGCTCTGCAAACACAAGAAGGGAAGCCTTGCTCACTAAAATGCAGGGTATGAGACAAGCAAAGCTCTGAATGCCTCAGCCTGTGAAACATTCATCTGCTGTCTTCATCTGCCTTTGCAGGGAACATGTCTAAATGCCTACCCTTAAAGGGAAGTCACTATTTTAAGGGAGCCACTGTTTTACTCTGGGAGCACAACAACGAGAATTTCTAGCAAACACGTTCACCACAACATAAAAACTTCAGGGATAAGGTTCCGATGCAAAAAGGGGGTGTGGGAGAAGTTATATAAAGTGTATTTCCTTTTGCACCAGATGGCAGATAGGAAGGCTGTGAGCTTCACTGATCTGAATGTGAACTAAGCCTACCCTTTCGCACTCTGCCACTGTCACCTGCTCCTTCAGAAGTAAAAGATCAACAGTAAATAGTATATTTTTCTGCTGATCACACCACCAAAGCAGTTTTCAGATTTGAGGGTTTTTACATTAGTTTCTTTGAATGCCTTTAAAAGCAACATGATCTCATCTGCCCAGAAGAGAGCAGCATTGATACCCTGGGAAGGACAACCAAGGTATTCTCTCTTGCCAGTGGGCCGGCTCATATCATCAGACAAAATATGGGGATCCAATTATTGTGCTGAAATTTAGGAATTATTTCTATTAATCAACTGATAACCTAAGCATTGATAATGGGAGTTTTTCCGTGTAACAGGCATAAATCTGAGTCAGTCACACAGTTGTGTTTTTGTTAGAGCAACAGAAACTGTTATTTGAGGCTTGAGTAAAAGTACACTGTGTTATAGACAAGGCTACCCTTGATGCACAGCAGATGTACCTTAATTAATCACAGAAACAATCTGCTGTTTGCAGGGAACTTTTGATGCACCCATTTTAAAGGGCATACACACCAAAGAGCCTGATGTCGAGAGATGAAGTATAACTCTGTTACCTAAAAAAACCTGTGCCTTCAGGATTTAGAGGAGAGGAGGATATTCTGCTTAACTGAGGCTTCCTTTTCTTCCATGAGACAACGCTGCCTCCTATTCAGCCCTGTGCCAAGGGGTGTCCGTGCGCCCGTGGCCATGTGGCAGGGCAGAGCTGTTCGCTGGGTGTGCCTGTGCCCTCGCTCCGCGGGGCAGCGCTGGCGGCGAGCCCGGCGCGGCTCGGCTCGGCCCGGCTCGGCTCGGCTCGGCTCGGCTCGGCCCGGCTCGGCTCGGCTCGGCTCGGCCCGGCTCGGCCCGGCTCGGCCCCGCTGCAGCTCCAGGTGCCGCTCGGCCCGGCCCGGCCCGGCCCGCGGCCCTGCCCGCGCTGCGACCCCGCTCCAGCTCTGCCCGAGCCCGTGGTGCCGCACGGTGATTTGAGCAGGACCACCCTCCCGCAGGGGCTGCCCTATGCCCGCTGAAGCGCAGAATTCCCTCCTACCCTCCCGCACAAAAAAAAAAAAAAACCCAATAATTACGTTTTGCTGAACGACCACAAATTTTCACAGCACTGCAGCGTCAGTTAAACCAAGCACAAACCTCTTTATTTTCTTTTCCTTGCCATTGGAGCCGAACTACTTTTACATTTCTGTGTGGGTGATTGCCTGTGATCCCGCAGAGGGAAGGTAGCTTTCCTGAAGAGTGTGCTGGAACAACTGTTGATCTCCCTTGTGAAATCCCATCTGTTGTCTGCAGCAACTCTTACTTGCTGGCTGAACAAGATAATGTTTCCCCAGCAGCAGCTGTAATTTTCCAAGCACTTTGCTGGGTGTAAAGTCAGAATTTTATTCAAAAAAGGACAAGCAGGGATATAATTTTGCTCTCTCCCTTCTGTTTTGTGGTGTGTTATGAATTAAACTGCTGGCAGTCAGGTAGGGCCGAGTCCTTGTGGGCTTCAGGCTTTGTTCAAGACCTCTAAATATGAAGAACAGTGTGCTAATTTTAGAGGTGGATTCTGGAAACGGGGAAGCCAATTTTTTAAAATATACTTTTCTGTATTATTACACCACATTTTTTACATTCTGCCATTTATTATTTAAATAATATCTAAATGAATGTTAGTTTACAGTGGAAACTAATCAGCAGAAGCTGAAGTTGGGAATATTTCAGTGTATTAGAAAAACGTTCTTCACCCAGAGGGTGGCTGGGCACTGGAACAGCTCCCCAGGGAATGGTCTCAGCACCAGCCTGACAGAGCTCAAGATGCGTTTGGACAATGCTCTCAGGCTCATGGTGTGGCTCTTGGGGTGTCCTCTGCAGGGCAGGAGTTGGGCTTTGATGATCCTTGTGGGTCCTTTTCAACTTAGAATATTCTGTGATTATGACTGTAATGAATAATTTGGGGAAATTAAAAAGAAGATTGTGATGATTCGAGAAAAAAAAAAATCCCAAACCAAGTGAACTTGAATAATAACCCAACCACCTCTTCTTCCTGGTTATTGGGAAATTCCTTGGGTTTGAAGAGCTGTACCTGAAACAACTCTCCCCTCGTACTAGTGAGACATTTCCCTCGTGCTAAAACATTTGATTTTTTTTTTTTTTCCCCCCAAAAAGTGAGCGAAATGTGAAATGCACAAATATAAGCCGGGACCAGCATCAGACTCGCGCCTCCCTGCCGGGCTGGCTGGGCAGGGAAGGCGGCCCGGCCCCGCGGGCGCGGAGCTGCCCTGCCCTCTCCTGCCCTGCCCTCCCGTACCCTGCCTTCCCTTCGCCTGCCCTGCCCGGCTCTCCCCTGCCCGCGGCCGGCCCGGGCAGGGGCGGGCCCGGCGGCCGCCCCCGCCCCTCGCAGGGCGGCAGAGAGTTGAACTGAGGAGCCGGAGCTCGGCGCGGGGCCGCGGCCGCGGCGCTGCTCGGCCTGGGGAGCGCCCGCCCGCGCCGGGGGCCAGCGGGGCGGCCGATGGCGAGGCGAGAGGACGGGCGGGACTGGGCGTACAGGTAAGGGCTGCCGACAGCGCTGAGCTCGGACCGCGCCGGCCGGCTGGGAGGGCGAGCTGCGCCTCCCCGAGCGCTCGGAGCCGGCCCTGCCGGGGGCTGCGGCCGGGGGAAGCCCCCGCGGACCGGCCCAGGCGCGGCTGTGGCTGAGGGCACCGAGTGGCCGCCGCAACCTTCCCTGCCCGAGGGCAGCCGCGGAAGGTGGCTTCCCTAAACCCTGCGTCCTCCCTCTCTGTTTTCCCTTTCTACCTTAGGAATGGAGTGGAGCATGAAATTAATCTGCACTTGCTGCTTGGGCAGTCGCAGTCGTAAATAAGAGATGTGTGTTCATGGACGTGTGAGGGGGTTTCGTGTGTGTATGTGGTTTCATGTTCCGTGTCTGCGGAGAAACCTGTCTCGGGGGTCTCGCTGCTTTTTACACCTGTGGGTTTTGTGTCACATTGGAGGATACATGCATACTAAGGTGCTCTTCTAAACAGCCAGCAATCTAATAGCGATTTGGGGTCTGAATATTTAATTGTTCCTCATCTGATTCATCCTTTACTACCTGTGACGCTCCCGTGAGCCAGTTTTCCCAAGGCTGTGCCAGTGCTGCTCCATGGCCAAATTCCTTCACCATGAATGAAACAGACAGTGTTTTGGGAAGTTAAATGCTGAAGTCTGTCCTGAAATCTTGTCTGACTGGACAGATCCCTCTGCCTGTTTAACTTCTGCGAAGCCCATTAGTGTCCTGTACTCAGGGAATAATTTGCAGGTACGGAGCACCCTGGGAAGTTGCCATAAATATAATTTAGCAAGGTGAGCTGATATATTAGAACAGAATCAGCCATGCAGTTCTGATACTCTGTCATTATTGTGCCGCCTGAGATAATGTGCTGTAACTTTGAACAATTGTAAAAGATAATAAAATAAACATTTCGGTACTACATATGAAGAAGGTAGCTCGACACAAGGATTTGTCTTTTTCCATGTTGTATATTTTCATGAAGATAATTTCAGAAGTTACCTGTTTAAAAAAATAACCTTTGTAACTTGTTACATGTGTACTTTCTGTTGTCATTTTTCTGCGCAGAACTGTCTGGAAAGAGAATTCAGGCCATACTGGAGCTGTTGTGCTATACTTCATGTTTTTCAACTGTTTGGCAGTGTTGTCCAGAAAAATACCTCCCAGACTTTTATGTAGCCGTAATTTTGTGTCAGTTTCGCACACAATGGGTCCTCTGCTCCAAAAACTCCTTTCTTAAAAAACCAGAGAATCTATGAAACTGACTGAACAGTACATGTTTAAGTTAATTTATTTAAACAGCTTTGATATGCTAAATGGAGTGTAACAGTTTGTGTGAAGTAGGCTTTTGCTGGGAGGAGGGAGTCTTGAGCTGCTTTTAGAAATAGCAGCTGGAAGTTATTTAAATCATACTTGCCTTTTTTTTTTTTTTTCTTCAGCTGTAGGTATGTAGAAACATTATTATAGGAATTCTTTTTATTTTGTAGGGTTGATCCATATGGGTTTGAAAGGCCAGAAGACTTTGATTATGCGTCCTATGAAGCATTCTTTTCCAGATACCTAGTGGTACTCACTAGAAGAGCAATAAAATGGTCCAAGCTCCTAAAGGGGAATAACAGTATACAGAAGAGTTTAAAAGGTGAGCTTCATGTCTCTTTATCAGTAAAAGTGCATTATGTTAGGATTCAATAGGTGTGTATTTTTAATACTAATTAAATACTGTTGAATACTATTTCTGTCCTCAAATGAAAACCAGTAGTATAAACAGTAATAATTCATAAGCAAGTATGCTGTTGTTAGAGGGATTTCATTTAAACCTTCCAAAAGAGTAATCCCTCTTCAGCACAGGAATATCTTGTTACATCTGTAACCCAGCTATTGTGGCCACTGGCACTCCAAGATGCCGTTTTGCAGCTGTTGGCTGTATTGTACTCTCTTTAAAAAGACATGAGATGATGTAGAAGATGCTGTCTTGAACCCCAGGGATCAGGATGGTAGGGCTCTCAGTTGCTGCCTCTTTAACAGTTCTTTAGGCTGCTGAGATTTTCTAGCTCTCCTTAT
This sequence comes from Onychostruthus taczanowskii, assembly GCF_017590055.1. Taxonomy (NCBI): domain Eukaryota; kingdom Metazoa; phylum Chordata; class Aves; order Passeriformes; family Passeridae; genus Onychostruthus; species Onychostruthus taczanowskii. The sequence goes on along the minus strand of NW_024503457.1, from coordinate 3,748,916 downwards.
CCTCCTTTTGTAAAATCACATGTACCATGCAGCTCAAAAGCTGTGTACTAGGAACTGATGGTAAATGCCTTAAGAAGTGAAGAAAGTAGGATTAATGCACTGGCTAATGCAATACTGAATAAAATGCTGACGGAAGTGTTAATGTCTGCTTCAAAGAGCATGAAAATCTGTAGTAATGTTTTATCTTGCAAGAGATACAGGTAGAAATAAATGCAGAGAGTCAGAAGGTGTTAGGGAATCCTGTGAAACTAAAGGATGGCATTTCCTCCCACTCTCTTTCTGGGTTGTGTTTCCATATAAGCATCTAAATTTTCCTGTTTGCTGTAAATTATGCTTATCAGGTTGCTTTCTCTGGTTGTCTTTTGGAGTTGGGCAGAGTTCTCTGAAGAATATTAAGGAAAAATTGAGTAAAATTTAGAGCTGTGCTCCAGGTGCAGCCTTTGGCTGGTGATTCTGATGGTTTTGGGGCAGATTTTCTTCCTTGGCACCAGAAATAGGATGATAACTAGCAAGATATTTTAAATATAACAGTGTGTTTTGTGTACAGATGTCTGTGCTGTGGGTGAGAAATTCCAGAAAATGTAGGTTTGAGCTATAACTGCTAGATCATATGCTGCTAACCAGAAAGGATCTACTTCTGCTATATTATTTTTTCATAGAAATATAAAGATGTTTTTATTTGGGGTGTCAAGTTTGAATGTAGTGAGAACAACATGCCATTTTGAATTTGTGAGGATTTTGAAATTTTGGAGAACTTAGTCTTCTAGCTGGGGGAGAATAATCTCTGTTTTCATTCATACCCTTCTCTTAATGTGTGAGTGGTAACAGTGGCAGCTTTTAGCAATTTCTGTGAGTTCATTTCATTTCTCTTTGTGTTCCCAGTTCTAGCATTTTAGAAACAGAATGTTACTGTGATACTAACAGTGGAATGCCTTTGGTCGTATTTTGGAGTCAAAACTTTGACCAAATCTCTCAACTTGTGCACCAGGCTTCAGAACCAATGGGCATGCTGCCCCACTGGGCACATAATTAAAGGCAGCAGCCTTTAATGTGGCTTTGATTGTCTCCAACAGGCTGCTCACTGTGGGAACTGGGATTCTGTAAGTGCACTGAGGGGACACAGGCAATGGCTCTGGACTGTCACAAGTCCTGTGGGCTGATGCATCATCTTTGATGCTACTGACTTGTGCTAAAGATACCTGGATTTCTAGGCTATGGATTCTCACATATACATGTAATTACAGGGAGGGTGACAGGAAAAATACTGAAGAAATGAAGTCTGAGTATAGATTCAGAGTTGTTACAAAAAGCTTTCTGCATTAGCCTCATCTGATACCTCAGAGGAGGAGAGTGAAAGCTTAACCTGTGCAATTACTGATTTTTAAATACTTTCCTTCTCATTTCAGTACTAAGATTGAATTCTGTGGCATGCACATGGAATTGTGTAAGAAGGTGTGTGCTTTATCCTGCAAGATGATTATGCAGTGATTTTCTTGCAGGCAAATAGCAGAAGCTCTGCTGGTTATTCACTGAATTTCCCTCCTCCAGGACCTGACTTCATTGCTATGAAGCTTTGCTCAGAGCTGCTGGCTCTGCCATAAGCTAGAACTGAGAAGAATATTTGATTTTGCCACTTCCCTCCCCAAACACAGTAGCTGTGAACCAATGTTGTGTGTCCTGCTGTGAGCAGATATGAGAGAGGCAGTGTATGTGTGGTATCTCAGTAGCTCCACACCCATTTGTCTACACACAGAGAAGCTCGTAATTTCTGCCCAGGCGAACAGGAAGAAGTGATGACTTGTGTTAATTTTCCAGTTTGGAAACATGGCATGTTCACATGCTGCTGGGTTTGCCTCATATCCAGTGTGGTTTGTATGTATATAATTCTGTTCCACTATAAGGAAAAAGAATTAGACTACATTTTAACAATGGTAATTAAGCAGTGCATTGTGTTGTTCTGTGTTGCAGCCTGCTGGTAGGGTGGGTCATGAGAATTTGGCTGACAGTTCCTTTCACTCATTCTCCAGTCTCTTCCTTTTTTTTTTTTTTTTTTCCCCCCCCCCCCCCCATCTTCACCTTGTTTCCACTGCACATGAGAGTTTATAATCATTGTTTGTCACTTGGCTTCTTTCTATCTCTCCCTCTGCCACTACTGAGATCCTCCTAATTTTTTTCCTTGTTTCATTCAGATCTGTCTTTATGGGACAAAAATACAGCTTTCTGCTCTGTTTTGTTTACAGGTGGGCAAAAAACTGTCTGACCTAATTGCTCAAACTATCCTAATTCTGACCAAAATCATGCTACACAAAAGAATTTGGCTGTTTGGTGTACTAGTAAAAAGTAGCCAGTAGCAGAAGATATTTTCTGATCTTTGATAAAATACAGTGAAAGGGAAAAGTAAATTTATTAAACAGTGGTTATAACATGAGCACTTCTGTTCCAGCCCAGGGCTTGGCAGAAGGAAAGTCAGCTTGACTGGAACTTTATTACAGCACTTATGTGCTCTGTTTTTCTTCAGTTATGTATTAATGAAATAAAGCTTTCAGTTCCTTGTATGCTGCTTCCAGCTCTTCCACAGAATTTTTCTTCTGGGGCCCAAGTGTATTTCCTCAACATTGAACAATAATTGTTAGTACCTGAAAAAGTAGATGCAGATGCTTCTCAAAAAATATTTTAAAGATGAGATAATTTTTGTTTTTAAATGTTTAGGGTATTTTTTGCTATAAACTTGAGTCTATGCTGTAGAGTGAAACAATGTTAATAGGGGAAAAAGGCAATGCAACACTTGCCTTGAAGCAGAAGTCTCCAAAATTCTCATATTCTACCATCAAACAAGGACAGGCAGGTTGAAATTACTTGTTTTTATACCTTGTTACTGTAAGTAGTGTTCAGTATTAGAGAAATGTTATTTTGTGCATATTTTTCTCTTGAAAGTTACTTTGGGTACTTGTCACTTTTAGACTGCTACCCTATCAGGTAGCTGTTTTTTCTTGTTAAAAGGAAACCACATTCATAAAGTGTGACTCTAAACTTGTGAAACTGGCACTAAGTGTCAGAGGCAATTGAATTATTGAGAGAGGGGGAGGGTTTCCTAAAAATTGATGTTTCATATTTTGTTAATGAACAGAGGCCAAAATTTTACCTAAAGATATTTCTTACCTGTGTATGGTCTAGAATTTAGACCACCTACTGTGATTGTCCTGGGAGTGATTCTGTGTGCAGTGCTTGGGGGTATTCAACAGTGCTACGTTTGAGATCAAGCCCTTGGTTTACAACTGGCATTGGATGTGTGGGTGGAGACCTATGCACGACCTGGCTTCATCTGGGAAAGCTTCTCAGATGTTACAGTGGGAGGGTATTCTGCAGTGTGAACTGTTCTTGTGGGCTTCTTAGTTCCCAGGGATAATGTGGAGGAGAGTTTATATATGTATATTTTTGTATAAAGACAATTCTATTTATAGAATGTGATATATCTATGTCTTATCTGCATATATAAATGATATATGTTCAACTGCAGCTGTCCTCCTTTTTAGAACTATTTTGCTGCTTCTGAATGCCAGTATGCAGATCCTAGCAAGTATTATAATGGTGTGAGGAAAAAAAGCACAATGTAAAGGGCTTTTGCATTCCTCAGGGAGTGAGGGAGCTGGGTCAGTAGTCACTTGGGGTGATAGAAGCCCCTGGCTGTCTCTTGCCATGAGAATGATGACACTGAGGAATAATGAGTGTGTGCTGTGCTGCAGGCTGCTTTTCCCTTGTGCCACTGTCAAAGGCTTGTCCCTGCTTCTCTTGAATTTAATGTGTATTGTTGGATATCAATGTTGGCTATGCTTCCAGAATTTACAGTTGTTCCAGAAAAAAATGTCATTGGGATTATGTGCTAAAATGCTATAATCCAGTATTTAAACCAGTAAGTTTGTTTCTAGACTCATCTGAATGTCCCTTGTTAACCTAAATGGGAATGGTTCTTGGTAGTCATTTCTGTATTTGCTATGTCAATGTATAGGATTTCTTGAGCATTAGAGTTCAGAATCTTATAAAAAGGATGAAGTGGGGATTATTAAGCCACAAGTGAAGAACAACAACACACAAGTGAAGAAACAACAAGTGAATTATTAAGAAACTATTATTAAGAAATAAGTGAATTATTTCCAGTCTAAAAGAAGGTTGTATTTAAGGTAACTTTACAGCTAGAACTCTAGAGTCTGTAACCTGTAATATAAATCCTCATTGAATAGCTAACCAAAAACTGTACCCTGCAGACTAGGCATGTATTACAAATATGTTTCTTTGAGAGAAAACACCAGATTTTAGGTGGGTGAAATGCTCATTATTTGTGCATTTTTATGTTGGGTGTCCTGGGGGAAGCAGCTTTGGGTCCTAAAGGATAGGCAGCTGTAATTAGGTGGAATGTATTTAGAAGGTGCCTGGCTGAGTTGTACAACCTTGCTTCACTCTGCTGTTTTTAAGGCCTTTAATTTAGGCAGCATTTATTACAGAACTGTGTGATTCAATAAAACCTGGCTAGGTAGTGATATTGTGTGTGGTAATGCGTGGGCGGAATAAAAATCCCCACTTGGATTTGAGTCCCATAAAATTTAGAGAGGAGAAGTTGATGCTTTTATTGATACAAAATGATTCATTTAGTACAAAATGTCTGTTTCATTTGTTATTTGCTTCTCTGCGAAAAAAGGAGAAGAATCTCAAACATTCAGCTGTCTTTTTGGATCAGAAAAGGCAAAGCTGATTTAGGAGTATGTACCCATAAGCAGCATTGACTCCTTATTAATATTTTTCATACCATTCCCAGGAGGAAGCTGCTCTCATTGTCATTAGCCTGATGCTTCTTCCTGTAATTTTGCATCATAGTTATTTACACTGAATCATCTGCTTTAAAAAAAAACCCTGAAGCACACCCTTGTGATGAAAATGATGCAGGAGATAAGAGCTACTTTAGATTTGAAAAGACTTCCACAGTTATTCTAGGAAAAAATCATCTGCTGCTCACTTACATCTCCAGTTCTTCCGGGGCTCATTTATACAGGAGGCACATATTTCATAATCCTCAGATTCTGCTGTATTTCAATGGTCAGTGCTGAGCTGAAGCCCTAGGGTTATGGTAACTTGGTCATTGATGTTAGAGCTAAATGGGCAGAGCCATCGTTTCAGAGGCCACTGGTGATGTAGGAAAAGTCAAATCACTGCTTGTCTGAATGAAAAAGGACAAAGATCAAGGGGGAAGTTTTGCTTTGTTTGTTTCTCCATCCAGAAAAGCAGAAGAGGAAAGGATTCAAAATTCGCACAAGGGAGGAGAGGAGGGAGGAAAACCTGAGTCTGAAGATCTGAGGGGGGAGTCTGAATGACAAGAACTTAGGAGTGAATCTAAAATATACTGTGCAACTGAGAAGTAAATGCTTAGACTAAAATGATAGCATGGGAGAGAAAACATAATATCCAGTCAAGAGTTTTCCTATGACTTCTTAACTTCAGGCTGCTCATTTAAAAAAGAATAATACAGTTGGATATTTTCAATTTCTTTAAAAATGAACAAACAAAACCAAACTTCTTGTCTTGCAGTGAAGAGATATATCAGGAAAGGCATCCCCAATGAACACCGTGCATTGGTCTGGATGATTGTGAGTGGGGCCCAAACCAACATGGAACAAAACCCTGGGTATTACCACAGACTGCTTGAAGGAGAGAAGAATGCCAAGCTGCTTGAAGCAATCAAAACAGGTTATTCTCTTGATAATGCTGTTTTTCTGTATTTATCCATCCTATGGCCTTAAGTGTTAGAGATCAAGTTATGTCATGGAAAACTTAATGTTTCTGTAGTAGTGGTTTAAGTGCTGAATTAACACTTAAATTAGATTAGCCATAAGCTCTTTAACAGCACAGATCTTTCCAGGTTCATCGTGTGGTTAAAAGCATTAAGGAATGCTTTTAAGGAAGATTAGAAATTATTTGAGAAGGAATAAACTAGAAAACATTACAGTATCACCTAAGTGATTGAATAGCTGTAACTTTGAGCCATGACACCTGCCTTTGAGTCTGTTTCTCCTTAATTCTGTCCCATAGGACTCTGGAGCAGGGATGGTTGAACATGTGGCACAGAGGCCCATATGGGGCAGGTGAAGTATGCTAGGATTTCAGGTTGAGTAAGAAGACAGATAAGAAAAAGCTGTTGAGAGATTTATATGAATTATACATGGTGCAAAGAGGGTGAATAAGGAGCAATTGTTGGTTTTTGTAACATAAGAACCAAGGACACTGAATGAAATTTGCTGTGCTGCAGGGTTAGAAGAGTTGTGGCACTTGTTACTGTGCTGCAGAGCTTACAAGAATGAACTGGTTTAAAAAGGAATTTGATAAACTGAGAGGTGGGGGAATCCACTTGATGCATGAAATATTAAACACTAAATGTAAATCCCTGGGAGAAATGTCAGGAGGTGAAACACCCCTCCTCTACTAATCCATTTTCACGTGTGCTTTCTGTGAACATTGATCAGTGGCCAGTACTGATGGCTGGGTATAAGGGCACCCAGACCTTAGGCTGGCCCGAGAAATGTCAGGAGGTGAAACACCCCTCCTCTACTAATCCATTTTCACGTGTGCTTTCTGTGAACATTGATCAGATGGCCGGCACCCAGACCTTAGGCTGGCCCACTGGGAGGAAAAAGGCAGTAGGTGAGGACAAACAAGTAGGAGTTTGATGTAACTGATACTTGTGCTGAAACCTGCTACAGCAGAGCCTTTGTGGCCAAGCTGATATTGGCTGAATTGGCCAGTTAAAAAGTCAGGAGGTTAGGCTGTGCTCCAGAACAATGCCGAGGTCATTTGGTTAGAAAGGCACGTTGTCTTTTTCCTCTTGCAAAAAGCCAGGTATTTAAAGTTTGGGTGTTATGGATTTTTATTCAAGTTGGATAAGCATTCAAAAACTTTTGGTTTATGCAGAGTTTCTTCTCTGCTTTTCCCCACAACAGCAGTACTTTGGGCTTTTGGGACTACACGCCTTAGTAAGGTATTCTGGAGCATAAACTTCATGTTCCTATGAATATGGAGACTAGCCAGAAATCTGCAGGCTCATATCCTGCTCAGAACTAGAAACAGTAGAGCTGTTATTCTGAATAAAGAGGGAGCTAGTAAGATGACTTTCTAAAGCCCACCTTGGTAAGGGTCTGGAAAAGCATCAAACTATTCAATTGGGGTAAAAGTGCTGCAAGAGAGAGTTGAAAACAACTTTTTTTCCAGTACTAGACAAAGGACAGGAAGGGTCAGTAGGTGGCTTTCCCCACAGGTTAAAATGAAATAAAAATATTTTTGTGGGGGAGGAAAAATACTGGGAGAGGATAAAGATCTGTTTGTGAATTATGGAGGAAATAAAGTTTCAGAAGAGCTACTGCATTGATTGGAAAACTGCAGAAGAGAAAATTAACATGGAGCAAGTGAAGGAAAAGATAAGGAAAATGGCTTGGAAGATTTTATTGGAGGGGAAAAAATATAATAAAGACCTCAGACACTCCTTCAGAAAGGAAGAACCAATGTGGACGTAGGATGGATAAAAGGAACAAAGTACTTAAGGTGAATGTAAACTTTGTGGTTAGTGTGTTTAATTAACTTATGCTCCTGTTGACTGTGCACATTTTATAGTGGGCTTTGGCTGAGGACTCAAAATTTCAGTGTGAATTGTTACCTGACTTTGATTTTGTCTCTTCAAGTGTTCTTCTCCCATTACTGTAGTTGTTTTTAATAATAAAGCAAGGTAAGGTCTGGAATTGTACCTCTGTTTGCTTTCACATTTGCAATTTCCAGAATTTTCAGGCAATGGTGCAGTATTTATTCCCACAGCTGTGGAGTTACAGCCCAGCACAGTGCTGGGGTTTATAAACAAGAGAACAGCAATCACACTTTTTCCTTTTTTCCCAGGGAAGGGGCAGGAGGACAAGGCCAACCAAAGACTATTTCAAATTCAATTTAAAATGTGTAAAAGCCAATGTATCCTCTTTCTTTCACATGCCCAGAAGCTGCAAACAATTTTCATGTATGTTTGAAACTAGTTTTCATATGGGAAAGTTTTTGGTGTGGTAATCAGGTTAAAAAGTGCAGATAGACTGTGTGAAGAAATGGTCTAATCTTTAAAGGAAAATCTGATTAGTAATAGCAACGGAAGTTTTTTACTTAAATCTGTAATCTGTTCTTTCACCATTTTTGCCCTTTAACTTCCTGATTCTGATCTGATGAGCTTTATTGCTACTTTATTTTATATGGTATGTGCTCTTTGAACATTTTTGTTTTTTTAAGAAAAATGTGGAGGTAACAGGCTTCTTACTCTAACCATTAAAAGAGAGCTAAAAGAATGCAGGTGTCTAAATTTTCATGTCTTAGTTTATATACACATTTAGAAGTGCATGCATTCCAGCAACACTTGGTTTTTTCATGCCCTATTATAGGAAAGTTTAGTAGGACAAATGATGTAAGATAAGAAGTGGGTGTCCTAATGCAGAGACTACATAGCTGGGTGCAAAAAGACTGGATTGCAAGTTTAGCTTCCTTGGGGTAAGCTCCCTTTAGGCTGAGCTGATTTGAATTTTAGCTCTTGTATCTTGTCCTTTCTCTCCATTGAAAAACACACTATTGAACAGAAGTGTCTGTGTCTGCAAATGCTCAGGCACGTACATGCAGCTAATCTGTGTTTCCACTCTTGCAGTTCATGAGGTGGAATTGTAGGTGCTGTGAAGGCTATGATTTTATACTTACCAGTCAGTCCCAGAGCCTGAGCTGTGCTGTGTGACAGCTGGTGTAAGGATCTGACTATGGATTGGATGATAGTTGCAGGAGCTTAACTGAGTTTATGACAGGGTCAGAAAAGTAATTCAAACAATGGTCATTGCCATTTCACTGGAGACAGGGAATATTTTACTATCAAAGCACTAAGAAGCTTCTCTGAAGCATCTCTGAAACTGTGAGTGGAAGTTGGGGATTTTTAGGTGAGTTTAAAGCATTTAACCATGCCAGAGGAAGGGGAAGAGCATTGTCAGCCCTTGCGACTCTCTGTAAGAGGAGCCCTATCTCAGGTCATATCCAAGCAGCTGCCTCGTGTGGTCTTTGGTCTACTAGAACAGCTGAAGGGAGTGAAGTGTGTAGTGACACTTCCTCAGACTGTTTTTCCTAGTCTCCAGTTATCTGCTGTTTCAAAAGTTGCCAAGACATATGCTGCATGTTTGTGCCTAATAATGCTGGATGGGAAAAAATTCAAAAATTTTGCTCATGATTTTGCAGATTTGTGCTGTCTCAATGCTGTTAAGCATCTCCCTCTAAACTAAGTAGCTTTTATCCACCTGGGTTATATATGGTAGCCATTTCATGTCTGTGGTCTTCCTTGTTTCCATTCTTTCTGTAATTTCTCTAATTCTGGTATCATCTTTTGGAGATGAAGGGGACTGGAATTTATGCATGTGCCTCTCAGATTTCTACAGTGGCAATATTGTTCTTTTGTAGGAAATCCTAACCCTGTTGGCTTGATTACTGAAAGCTCTTGAACTGTTACTTGGTAGTAGGGGTTGCGAGGGTCAGTTTTTATGACTTTAGTTAATGAAAAACTTGGCCCTAACTTAAACAAACAAACCCCCCAGGTCTCCAAAACAATTTCTGTTTCCAGGTGTTGCAGGAAAAAGCTTGAGGATGACTGCTAAACACCCAGTTATAACAAATCTAAAATACCCTTTAAGTATACAGTTTTTACAAGTTGCAGTTTATGGCCTAACCTCATTATTCTGGATTTGCAGTGGAGTTTTTGAGTGCTTGTAGTTGGCAGTTGAAGTGAATTTTTGCTCTGCTCTCTACTATGTAAAATAAGAAAGAATCATGTGCCTGGAAGCTCTTCAGAGCAGATGCGCATCGCAGATGTAGCAGTGGCAAAGAAACGACCGTAAGTGGAGTAGGATATGTTAGTTATAAAAATACTTGTGTAATACACTGACCACCTGTGTCTTGGAGTGGGAAGTACTAGGATATGAAAGTAAAAGTGCTATGGTTTAGGAAATGTTTTCTTCAGTTTAGCACTCCCACTAAAACCATGTGCAGTTGTCTCCCTGCCTCCAGCTGGAGGGACAAAAGGCAAAGATCATGGGCTGGGATAAGAGCAATTTACTGGAAACAGCAATGAGATACGAAAATGAACGGTAACAGCAACAATATTAATAACAAAAGGTATATAAAACAATTCACACAGAACGAAAACAAATTATAGTAGACAATACCAGGTGGCTCCCTCTGCAACTTTCTCAGCTGGATGGAACCCCTTCTCCCTGGAAGACAGTCCCTTTCCCAGGCCCCTGGCATTGGTGAGGTGGTATAGAACAACCTCCAGGCCCTATAGTCACACCCCCTCCCAACTACTGCAGAAATTAACCTTGTCCTGGCTGGGATCAGGACAAAAAGGATGGATGAGATAGCAAGGTGAAGAAGGTTGTCTTGTAGATGCATGACCTTTGAAGTACCCTAAGTAGGAAAAGCATGAGACTGGTTCCAAAAGCATTGGTTTTCTGGACTACACTTTGAAATCTTTGCTCCAGAAATAGCATCAATGACTGTGGTTCTTGGTACCAAAATAGACATCTGTTTTATAAACTGAGGCTAATGTATTCTGCCTGTTTGTGTTACTGAATGAGGTTGAAATACTGCAGACCCATGAGAGGGAAGAAAGAATCCAGTGGTCTTCTCATGGTTGCTGCACAGAGATAAATCAGCAGGAAAGCTGTTGGTTCATTTTGTTTTATAGCAGTATAAAACTACCAGCTCAGAGAGCTGAAAGATTGCAAAAAAAAATTGCTATTGGGATTTAATCTGAATTTACTACAAAAGAGTAGCTAGTCTTTTCATTGTGACCTTCTTCCTGCTTCTGTGCTCCCATACCTAGTTTTATTATAAGCAGAAGATCTGCACATAATGAAAAGATGGTCATAATTTTGGGATTTATTCAGCAGTGTAAGGTTCTAATGTTCATTTTGCTGTTTGAAAAGAACCCTGATTTTTTTTATTCCCCCCAAAACTGGACTAGTTTGAGGCTGTGTTCCTTTGGACAGTAATGTCTATTAAGAGTGAAGTAGATTAATGGAGAGTAGGTCAGAGGGTAGGCTGTGCAGAGCACGAGAAGGAGGTGTTTGTATGTCTCCCCTGGAACAGATGGGTTAAGTGGATGTAAGTGGTGAAGCCAAATGAACAGCCCTTGCCTGCTCCTTCCATTTGCCTCAAGCCATCTCTGACCCTCATCTTGTAGCATGGTAAAACATTGGCTTGTGTGTGCCTGTGGAGGGCTGAGTTCCCTCATCTTGAGCCAGAGGAGCCTCTGGAGGAACTGGAGGAGAAGGGAGAGCATGCAAATGGAGCAGAAAGGGCAGGATGGAGAGGGAATGGGATCCTTTGCTCTTGTGCTCAAAGGAATAATCTGGCACAAGGAGTCCTGTGAAACCATGCTCCATATCTTCTATTAAGGGTAAAGCTTTTTAGGTCTTGTATCTTGTTTTTTTTTCCTCCATCCCCTCACACTAAACTAAAATATTATTACTAAATATAAAGGAAAGTTTTAAATCGTTCATAAAACCAGGGAAGGCTTCCCCCAGTCCTTTTGGGAAAAAAACATGCTCTGCAATCAGAAAACAAGTTGCAGCTGATTCTCCCAATTGCAGGTTGTGAAATTACAGATGAGTTCAGTTTGAGTAGTGCCTGCTTTGTATGTGATGGACTTTTCTTACTCTCCCCTCACCCTCTGCATACCTGGGGAGAAGAGCCATGGCTAAAATTCAGCATTAATCTTTTCTGTAACATTCCTTATATACTTTAATAAAGAATAAATTCTGATTAAGCAAATACTATGCTGCATAATCTTCCTACCAAGAAGAAAGAAAAGAAATTTATTTGTCCTGCAACTGTCTATTGTTCAGGTCCTGTCAAAAATTGTCTTTCTCCTTGTGTTTTTCTTCTCATACACATGAGAGGTGAAGTGAAATATTTTCCTGCAAATGATTTGTTCTCTTTAAAAGGAAGAAATAGCTATTAGTGTGATAACTCCTTCATGCATGTGACTTCCACTACACTATTCATGATTTTGGGGAGCTTTCTTCCTTTGGTTGCTTATAGCTGAACTTTGTGTCAAAGCTGTAACAGACTTCTTCCTTTAGGCCGGAAAAGGCTGATAAAAAGTGATAATTCTTAGGACATGAAGATCTGTACAGAAGTGCTGTTACTGAAGTTTGTTTTTAACTTTAACCTAATTTGTTGTTGTTAAATATAACCCAAACAACTACTCATATTTTATTAATAACTCTTGGGTTTTGAAAATCTGCAAAGTTACTTTTAGACATTTAAGTTGGAGAGAAAAATTCTATTTAAAGATCACATGCACAGCTCTTTGCAGGTGACCTTGGGTTTTCTCTTTATGGAGTGAAGCAGGCCAAAAATTAACTCTGCCTGTTTTTTTCCAACAACTAAGGGCTGTTTTGGGGTGACTAGCTCAAACTTGCATGTCTAACTTCTAGACCTTTTTAAGGAGAGATGAATCCTACCATTAATGTTTGGTCTGAAAGAAATTATTGCTTGGAAATGTCAGTAATTGCATACTCCTTACTTGGTTAAGCATTGAGCTTGAAGCATGTGGGAATGTGCTCTGCTGCTTGGTTATCAGAAACCACTCTCATTCTTGATGATCTTGCACCAGTGAAAACACAACTCTTCTCATGATCGCATCATGGAGGAAGTTAAATTTTAAAAAGTGATTTTTAAGTGGAAATCGGCAGCTGTAGGAACAGGTCTGGGGTTTTTTGGCTGCTACTGTTTGGTAGAAGTTCACTGAGTAAGTCAATTGAAAGTTCATCTGATTTGTTACGAAAATTTGCTTTCCTAGAGGCAAACTCATTTCATGCCACTTCACTTGATATGTTTGGCATGTCTTGTGTCTGTCAGTCTAAATACCTGGTTTGCTTTCATTTAAGACTTTGCAGTCAGGCATGGAGGGAGTCCAATCTGCAGGAGAATTTCTTTAGGTCTGCTTGAAATTGGTTTCTGTACACTAATAGGATTATTCTTTCTAGGAATAGATTATCCTTGAACGAAAGTGCCCTTTTAGCCAAAATGGAGGAAAAGCTGTTTCTTAACATTAATCCACCAGATCAACAGTTCAATGAACCATAGTGAAGCTTCAGTTGTACTTCAGAAGACCTATAAAAGTTTTTTTGGAAACTGACAAGGAACAGCTCTTAATTTTGGTCTTTTTCCCTTTTGTTTAGACATGAACAGAACATTTCCAGATAATGTAAAATTCCGCAAAACTGCTGATCCATGTTTGCAACACGCACTCTACAATGTATTGGTAGCATATGGGCATCATAATAAAGCAGTAGGATATTGTCAGGTAGGTGATCACTGTTTTGTGAACAATGCTGCATTTCACCAGTGCTGACTGTTCTTGTCCATTTGAATGTGTGTTTTTAGAAGCAGCCACAAACTATTTCTGTTTATAAACCGGCCCTGGGAGGGTGGGGCAGGGTATGAATGTCTTCAGGCAAATTAAATATCCTTCTGAATTTCTCAGTGGCTGTTCTTGTAGCCAGCTTGAGAAATTTGGTTCCATTTGTTAGCTGCAACATAAGTATTTTATTGCACGTGTTTGTATAAAGAGTAGCTGCTTTGGAGAGCAAGAGGAAGCGAGCTTGCCTTTCCCTTGTCTTGCCAGCTTTCCCCACACAGTCCTTGGTACGTACAAGGCATCATGAGGTCTCAGTTTCCTGTGTTTTCAGTGTCATGTTTTTCAAAGAACAGACCAGCATTAATGTGGTGTCATGTACTTGGGGGCTGGTAGCATTTTTTAGTGCCATCTTCAATGTAAATAACACAAGGAGGAAGAAAATTTCTTTGAAGTTCAACCTGATATTGCTTTGATGGCAGCTCAAGAAAGCTTCTGTTGTCACTGTCAAGTACTGTAAAGTTTCCTGTGGGACACAAAGAACATAAGTTGATTCATGATAGGCTGACAGTCAAGAAAAAAAAGTGTCTGTCTTTAAGGATCTTAAAGAAGCAGGCATTGTCATGAGCAAAATGTGTTTTCAGTTCACGTAAGTTCTCTTCTGTCTCCTCTGCTTCATAAGCAAGAATGTGTGTGCTAACATATAGCTCATTTTAGCTGAGAAAGTTTTGTAGTAAATACAACTACTCCAAAGTTGAAAGAATATGAACAGTATTTTTTAAAATCTTGAGAGGAGAAGATTTAGAAGGACTTAAACGTACACTGAAGTCTCTGAGAAGAATTTTTTTCTTGTATTCCCCAGCTAGTTTTAGTACAGAAATTTACTCCCATTCTTCAAAAGATGAATGATTTCTATTATTTTCAGTAATACGTATTTATCAAAATATAATTTTAATATTTTGAGAATAACAGAAGGGGTAGAATTAAGAATACTCAATTTTGCAAGTGTCAGGACTCTCTTTCGAGGTGGTTAAACACAACATAACACACAACTTCTAAACCATAGTAGCTTCTACACATCCAATTGTTAATAAAACTTTCCTGTTTGACCGGCTAATGAAAGAAGAACACTTAAAAAACCCTTTTGTGGATTCTTTGCACATCTTGTCTTCTCACAGCATCAGTGCTATTATATGTATCTGTGGAGTACTGGAGGTATTATGGAAGAAAATGGCTGGTGCACAGCCTTTGGATGAGTTAAGCAGCAAAAGCTTCTAAAAGCTGCTGGAACTGCAACTTTTTACTTAATGTGTTTAGGTCAGCCATTCTCCTCCTGCACCTTCACTATGTACCTGCAGGTTTCTAGTGCTCACCTAATACAGCTGTGTTTGGGTTCTGATCAAAGCAACTCTCAGTTGCATTGGACTTTGGAAAAAAAAAAAAAAGCAAAATGGAAAGTACAGACTGCTAAGCCTTTTTTAGTTTTCCTCTCCTTGATCTTTGTTAATAATTCTTGTGTGCAGGTTTAGCAGGTTACTCAACCAGTGGCCTTCATGACTAGAATATGCACACTTGATATTGTGTGATATTGATAATGTGTGCATATTACTTGAATATGCACACATTACTAGAATATGCATTACTTGAATATGCACACTTTGTAGAACTCTAGTAATTTAGCCCTTAATCAAAAGAAGTAACTAAGAAACTGTTAAGATAAGTGTATGCCTCTCAAAACCTTTCTATTTCAGGGCATGAACTTCATTGCTGGATACTTGATTCTTATTACCAAGAATGAAGAGGAGTCTTTTTGGTTGCTAGATGCTCTTATTGGAAGAATATTGCCTGGTATGTTAAAAACATAGTTTTATTAATGTATTGGAGCTTGGCTTTTATCTTTGCATTCTTCTCCAGCTGTAGACAGTGTCTGCATCTAGTCTGTTCAGTAGCTCTGAGTTCCCTTGCCTGAATCTCTGGGTGTGCAGGAGATGTTTATACAGTCAATTTTGCCCCATGTATAAGCTGAACCTCACTGCACATGTGAGGTAGTTTAAAACCAGAAGCAGACCAGGCACAGCTATATTTTTTACTCCTGTGAAATGCATTTGGGAATGTTTTTTCTTGGGATTTAATTACAGAGGGAGAATGGTTTTATTGTGAATTCCTATTAGCATTGCACAGGTCTGACTACAGATACACCTTTAATGTGGGTGGAAGGTCCTACTGGAAGACCAGTAGAAAATGGCGAACCGATTCCTTATTGGCCTAGTTTCACTTTTGCACAGATCTCAAATGGTTGAAGGTGGAATTCAGTATGACACTGTCAACTAGGTACTGGTCAAGGTTGATTGAAACTTTCACTTTTTCTTCTGTCTGTACATGTTTAGGATAATCAAAAAACAATTGGTTCCCTATTGAAAGACATTGATAAATAAAGAATAGCTGAGAGATTCTTTTCATGCTTTTGGATGACTGTAAGAAATTATTTTACATTGAATATACCATGTAGAAGCTTGGATTTTCCTTGTGTGGAAACAGTGGTTGGACTTTGTTTCCAGACTGAAAGAGTAGAGACAGGCAGGGAATGCTATGAGTAGTTCAGTCAGTCTGCAAATATTTAACGTTATGCAGCCTTGAAGTTTACTTTCAAGCTGTAAAAATAATCTAAAGAAATCAACTTACTGTTGCTTTTGTTCAGCCTTGAGAGCTCTAAGCTGTGCAAACAGGTAGGAGACAGGGCTGCTGTCTGCCCTGGGACCTGCCACTGCCTTGCATGGGTATTTGCTTTGACATCACTGTGTCAGGGATAAGGCACTCTGTAAAAGGCAGGTTTATTGTGAAGTGATGTGTGGAAACTCTTGCTGTTAATCCTTTCAATAGTCTTACACACTTTTTTTTTGAGGCAAAGAAGGTAGAGACATAATCTTGTTTGTTGTTTTTGGTGGGGAACCTAATTCACTTTATCAGAAAACCTTCATTTTTATATATTCTTCTACACTTTACCGATACTTATGGCAAAAGTTGTTCTTATTTTTCCCTCCTAGCTGTTGACTATCTTAGGTGGGTAGCATTGGTGATGAGAAGAAACTCATAACATGAAATGCAATTACTGTGTATAAAGTAAGTGTATATTTACTCAAGTTATAGGAATATTTTTAATTTTCTGTAACAAGATTGTTGTTACTGACTTTAGCCTGGGTCCAACTAGGCAATATGAATCTTCTATATAGTATGAATATTTGTATTTAATAATAAAGGCTTTATTTACAGAAAACTTGTTGCTAATGCTCTTCCCCCTCCAGATTTTAAAAAATATTTTTATCCCTTCTATTCCCACCACTCTCCAATATAGTTTGATTTGTATATTTATAAAAGTCAAAGCATGACAGATAAAATAGTTGGCATAATTTCAGTGAAATACTGTGTGTGCATATGTGAGAGAAAGAATCAGACAGACCAAATTCATAAAGCAGCTCAGGTAAATAATTACTGTCTTTCTGTTAACAGTGCAAGGTATTGCACATTTGAGTTTTAAGCCCTATAATTATTTGTTGGGGAAGCAGAGAAGTACCTCTCAAGATCTTGTAGATCTTGAATGTTTTCCAGGTTTTCGGAGGGAAGACTAGGAATCAGTTTTGTTGGATCCCAACAGTTTGATTAGCCAACGTTTTTCTATTACTTTGGTTGCTGATTTGTTTTTCTTGATTTGTTTGCATTATAATGTACATGTTTTCCCCCTATCGTTGCACCAAATATGCCTCCAGGTCATGTCCTCATTTTTGAGTGTGTCCTGTCACTTCCAGTTAAATCAGTGGTGCTTTAGGACAATTTGGAAATCCATTCTCTGCCCTCTGCCGTGTCACTGTGGGTGCTTCCTCCCCTGCCCACATGCATTTAATTACATTAAACAGCCACTCCAGAACTGTGATGCTGACAGTGGTTTTCTTGGTCAGCAGATGAACTAAGCCAGCCACAGATCAATGGCATTGATTGGAAAATGCACAGTGTGACAGATGGGAACATTCTGGGCAAGTGACAGAAAATGGGGACTCCATCAGTAAAGGTTTTCTGGCCTGAATTGTTCTGTCACATCCAAATGGAGATAATGCAGCTGGGAGAGAGAGCCAGTAAATTAGGCTTTGGTTGATTGGTAAGAGGAGTTGTGTGCATGCCTTTCATTTGGATGAAGTTTCATTTACCCAGCACTGCTGGATACAGCTGGTGAGGCGAGAAATTTCCTGCTTCTGCTGAGGGCAAGCCCATGCATTTCTGCCTGTTGTCTGTCAGCAGCTCAGCCAGGGATTTGGAGGGATTATCATTTAAACACAGCAAGGGGGAGGATAATTATTTGTTTAACTGAAATTTTGGTGTTACCAAGTTTTTTTTTATTCCCACCTTCATTCAGACAGACGGCTGGAGCAGACAGCATTGCACACAAGAAGCAGTATAAATTCAGTTCAAGCTCATAGTGATGTGCCTGCAGTTTGTACACAGCATAGCTCTGATATTTCTGTTCTGCTCATCGCTCTGATCCTCGTTGAGAAGTTTTGGGGATTTTTTTTGTGCTGTTAAGGAAAGAGTGGGGAGATTGCTTTAGAAAGCATTGGGTAGGTAGGACCTTTAAACTGGTACCTTAGTATGTAAGTAAAGGAGTATACTTGTCATATTTTACATGTTTGTGGTTAAATGGTGAGCTGATGAGAAGAAAAACTCAAGAATTTGGTTTCACTTTAGCATGACAGTTATGCTTATACATAGAAGAATAGTGCCCCCTCCCACCTTCAGTGGTTCTCAGTCTGGAAGCAATTGTGTATATCAACATATACTCTAGTCTACTGGGCTATTATACTGGAGTTACTCTTACTGAAAACTAGTTGTAGAGTACTTCTCCTGTGGTTAAGAGAGGTCTCATGAGTTCTGCACTACCCCATTCATGGCCAACTTGATATCCTTTTATTCTAGTGTCAATGCCAACTTTTAGGGGTAAGAAAAGTCCACCTCTCTTTTGTGCTTTCTTTTCATTATTTGTAGGATGCAATCAATTAATTTTGGAGTGTCAATGCCAACTTTTAGGGGTGAGAAAAGTCCACCTCTCTTTTGTGCTTACTTTTCATGTATTTGTAGGATGCAGTCAATTAATTTTGGAAGTTTTTTGTATGGCTATGATCCTTCAGTCAAACTTTTCTCTTGCATGAAACTTTTCTCTGTTCTTGTTTTAGCCTAATAATTATTCTGTGTGCTTGTTCCAGCTTGAATTGATTTTTCAATTTTTATTTTTGTAAACCTGATCACAATGGCACACTTTTATTTTCTGGTGGAGAATCAGTGCCTTGTGCAGTGGCTCTTTTCACAGTGGAAAGTGTTTTCCTTAAGAGAGAAAAGGTGTAGGATTTCCCTTGCCTTTTTTCCCTAGTGGCACTCTGGTTTTGATTTATGATCTCCATCGTAATGCGTGTGCTATTCCTTCTCTCTCATTGTCAACAGATATTTTTTCCACAGCATTTAGGAATTTGTAACACCTTTTTGCTGAATTTTATTTGCACATTCTTGTTATTTTAAATGTCATAATGTCTCTTACTCCAGTCTTTCCACCATTCCTTTGTTGTGCTTTGTATATTGACATGGGTCAGTATCTCTTAGTTTAGTGTTGTCAATTAATACCAGCTTTTTCTTTTTCTCCAGTGTTCTTAATAAAAGTGAGGTGTAGCATTCTTCAAGAATCAGTCTCATTGCTTTTTAGCAGTAATAACAATCTTCCTTGTCTCATTACTTTTTAGCAGCCTCTACTAAATTTTTTTTTTACCCATGTGTACTGCCTGGTTGTTTATAAAAAATAACAAGAGCAGAGTTTTGAATGATAAAATGGTCACCAAAGTAGTAGGCTGCACTGAAGTAACTGCATTAGCTGCAAGTGCACAAGGTGCAAAGCAAGGTGCCACTGTGGTGTGCCGTGTAGTGACTGCTGGTTAAGGCAGGTGGCTGCAGGCTGAGATCTCAGATATCTCCCGTGTGTGTTCAGCTCTGGCTCACAATTGTATCAGCCAGGGACTCGCAGGTTGCACAAGAGACTAGGCACAGTAAGAGATGTGAATATTTGAACTGAAAGGCATCATAGCTACGTAGCAAACTCTTGAATGTCCTTCTCTTTTGAGTGATTCATGTTCCAACAATCTTTCGAGTCCCATCATACAGACTTCCAGGTTTGAATGGAAGGACCACTTGAGAAATGCAGAAGGCTGTACTAAGCTGTGAAGTATTTCTGCTTAGACTGTTTGCTTTTAACTGCAGTTGAGTCTGCATTTATCTTATTCTTGTGGCTGAATTTATTTAAATGCCCTAATTGGGTATTGCCAGGGAACCTCTGAATGCAGAACTGGCTTGGCAGCTGCATCTTGTCAGATGTGTCTGCAAAGGGAGAGGGCCTCTTCACAGGAAGCGTTTTTATTTAGCTGTGCAGGTAGAAAACACTGCTAGACCTAAACTGAGCTGAATTGGCAGCCTAAGATGGGGGAAATGAAAAGCATTTCCTTTCAGAGAGAAGACTTGAGCACCTCAAGTATGTGCTTTTGCTGTGGAAAGCTCCTTTCAAGGCTATGTGTGACATGCGTGACACCATGTTTGCAAAGTTGTTTTTGACAACTGAGCTTTTTTTATAGGACTGTCAACCCAGAAAATTTCAGCAGATTGATCAGTTCTGGGCTGCATCTTTATCTTCTTCCTCTGGCAGCTCTCAGCTACAGGTCTGTGAGTTGGCAGGATTCTCACTCATCCATGGAGTTCCTCTGTGGTTGCATTTGAAGCCATAGTGGTGTGTCCCTCTGGCCTCCAACATCACATCTGGTACTCAGAGACAGAAGCATTTTGCTAGTCAGCTGAACAATTAAGAGTTTTGAAATATGGGACTCCATCGTGTTTTGCTGTTAATCCCAGCCACAATGAAAGCATTAATGTTTGAGCATTAGAGGTCAGTTGAATACACCTAGGAATTAAGCATGTAGTGTCCTGTTAAGCTGAAGGTGGAATGAAGGAGTCATGTGTCTGTATTTAGAAACCATGATAAGCCTGAAATCCTCATTACTTACAAATCTGAACTGCTAGGGGATTTGTGAGACTTGAGCAAGCAGGACATAAGCAACCGATGGGGTTTTTTTTTCTTTAAAATTACACAGGTATTTATACATTTGAAATAATTTATTTACTTTCTGTATCATATCTCCCTCCCAGCCAGTCTCAAACCTCATCAATAAAAGAACAATCTCATTATTTAGGTGTGTTTTAGGTGGCTGGGTAGAACTCCTACACTTTTGTGTGAAACAGAAATTTGCTGTACATGACAATATCCATACTGTCAGCCTTACTTTTGTGAGGAAACATGCAGCAAAAGCACCCCTAGTGTTTAAAAACACTGAACAATATTGTGTTCCTTGACATGTGTCTTTACACTACTGTATTTACACTGGAAGCAGGACCTGTTCCACCCAGGCAAAGTCAAGACTGCCTCCTTCATTCTGACAAGCAAGCCTTCATTGATACAATTTGATTATGTTGGAGTATCTTCAGTAGGCCATCCATGGCACTACTCCATGTGGGACTCCAGCCTTTGGTTGCCTGTGCAGACAGTGCTGTTTGCTTGGTTATCTATCTAGTAAATCAAAGTGTCATCCCTTTCAAAAGCCATCAGCAAAATAACTTGCCAATGAAATCTTAATTCAGCTAGGACTGATCAAAGGTAGAATTCCCTGACTGCATGCAAAGGAGGAAGGTAGGTGGAATGGCATAAACACAGAAGTGTGGGTCTGGGAGAAGAAGTCCTGGGTTTTTTGGTGATGTGGAAAAACCTATTAGTGGTCAAGCCTTAGTATGCAGCACAAGGCTTACTTAGTTTGTGCTTTATATTGTATTAGAGTAGCCATGTTGGAGGGAAATTCTATTTTCTCTTTTAATATTTATTTTATTTTTATCTAATGGCTTGAGTTATGAAAGCACTCGTGCATTTAGACAGAGCCATCTCCATGCTAAAGGGACTGTGCTGTTCTGCCTGGGGAGTTAACGCAGCAAAGCCACAGCAGCTGGTTTTGGGTTTGGTACTTTCTGATGGTCAGCCAGGACTCTCTATGTTCGGTTACAATTTTAATAAATGAATGGTTTTGGGTTTGGTACTTTCTGATGGTCAGCCAGGACTCTCTCTATGTTCAGTTACAATTTTAATAAATGAACGCTCCTGAATATGTCACTTTGACAGTAAGAAGCATAACATATCAGCTGACAAATGTATGATGGGTTATACATGCTCAAAGCAGATTCCAGTATACAGTTTTGTATTTTAATGTATTAAGTCCCCATAAAATGTTCTAATATGCTTGAAGTTATCTGTGTATTAAATACCAAAACTCATAAAACTGGAAATATAACTGAAAATATAACTTTCCATCCAAAAAGGCAGGTGAGGAAATAGTAGTAATTCTTCCCATTGTGGCCTTTCAGTACTTAAAGAGAGCTTTTAAAAAAGGTGGAGAACAACAGGAGCAGGTAGTGATAGGACAAGGGGGAATGGTTTTAAATTAAAATAGAGGACACTTAGATTATATGTCAGAAGGAAATTTTTTACTGAGAGGATAGTAAGGCAGTGGAACAGGCTGCCCAAAGAAGTTGTGGGTGCCCTGTCCCTGGAAGTGTTCAAGGCTAGGTCAGGATATCTGAGAGGTCCCCGACTTGGTTTGAAAGAGTGACCCTGCTACTGCTAGTAATGTATTCAAACTGTAAATCAGTCTTATTAAAAAAAATTGTTGTATTTTTAAATTGGAATTTGAGTTGTCCTAATTTGCAGGTATTGCCTTTTTTTAGACTTTCTGTTATTATATTGAAAAGCCCACAATGCCTTCTCTATGAAGTTAAAGTCACTTTTCATTTTCTTGCATAAATGCTACAAATAAAGAGGTTCCTTACAGAACTCAGTTTTTTAAGTAGTGTTTATAACCTTTTCTTTCATGTCTTTTCCAGTTTTCAACTTTCTGCCTGAATTGTAAATATCAGAGCTGGGTGCAGTTTTCTAACCTCAGTTTTCCTAATGTCATAATCAGAGATGATATATTCTCTCTTCAGTAGTGAATATACCCAAGGATTGCTTTGGCTTTTTTGAGCTAAGGTGTGCTTATTCTGGATTTACTGTATTTGCAACTTAAGATACTGCAAAATGGAGTTTTTTCAAAAGTTCAACTCTATTTAAGTGTTGGGGTTTTTTTTAAATATGTCATAGTAGAAAGAAGCACTGACAGCAGGCTTTGATACTGTTTCAAAATATAGTATAATGCACATGCAGCTTAGGTGGCAACATAAAGAATGTGTTGGTGTAAGGAGATGTGCTTTGGGAGTAAAGGAAATTAAATGAAGAAAATACTGTACAGTAATAATTTTTGTCTACCTCAACGTACAAGATGTGAGTGTTTAGTTTGAGAGAGATGCTTAGAAAATGCAACCTTGGTTGCACTAGAACCATATGTGTCAGTCCAGCTCTCTGTTTAAGGTGCTTCTGTCCCAGTCTCAAGTAATGTGCTCAGTGGCCCCCATGGTGTGACTGTAGCATTCTTGTGAAGAGCTGATGGAAATGTAACACTGGGGTTTTTCTTAAGCATGAGAGGATATCACTGCTGTGTTTTGTGCTGAGGTGTTAAGAATAACTTGTCAGTGTGGTCAACTGATAAAATACCTATTCTTCCTAATCCCGTGGAGAAGTTAAAAAAACAGATTCAGAAATCCTTATTCAGCTGAAGTCATCAGTCATTAAGACTCATTATACAGCTGTAAGCTTTTTTTGTTAAAGTTTGTTTCCTCAACAGGCATGATAAGCAGTTGTAGTTTTCAATGCTTGTTCTTGAATTTCCTCTCAGTTTGAGGACATTGGTGATAAATTCTGTCAAAGGGTTTTGTGAGTTAAAAGTCTCGGCTCCTGGCTCAGCCCCATAAGGTGCAGACTTCTCCAAAGCATGCAGCTCTTTAGACAGGCACAATTCATGGGATGCAATGACTGGAGTCAGGCCAGGCTATTTGGAAACAGCCAAGTGGGGAATATTTTGTGTGTGCTGTGTCTGAGGGTGCCTGTCAGCTCAGTGATACTGTGAAAAAACTGCTATCGACAAACATAGCCATTCCAGGGGTAGCAGATATGAAGAGGACAGAGAGGGAAGAGAGGAGAACTGGCCAACAGTATTTTGCTCAGTTGTAACAGAGCTGGTATGTAAATAAATAACAAAAATAGCCAATTTCATTCTCTGTAACTAGAACGTCTGAAAGTTGCATTTGTGTTTTCCAACATGCTGCTAACCTCAGTTTATTTCTCTGAGGGGTTATACAGGAAGTCTTTCTTTGTATTTCATCTCTGTCTTCTGTACTATCTGGAAGGATGACATCTTTGCCTGCCTTTCCATTGTCTTTCTAATTAACAAGCATCCTTCTTCAGTTTCCAAATGGCAGGTAGCTACTGCATCTGCTCAGAATCCCACTGTGCTCTGTGAAATGCAAATGGGAAACCAAAGGCTCTTTCAGCTCTCTGGGATCTATTTTCCAAGTTTGGGACTAGAAGCAAAAGATGAATACAGGCAGACAGCATTATGTAGAAAGAAACACAGCCTTTTTGTGCTGCTAGGAAGGTGTTAATAGTAAGTAATTTCTCAAGATATATTTCTCTAAATTCTGTGTAATCTCAATATCAACCAATAAATAAAGATCTGTAAAATGCTTGCATTCCCATTTTTTAGGATAGTTCAGCCATCCAAAATAAATTTCATTTCTGTATAGTTTCTTAAAGCCATGTTCAGTTGTGAATGATACAGGTAATGCTGGTTGTTGTGTGAGTTCAGTACCCCAGGACAGAAGTTGTCAGTTTAGGTTGAAGGAAGAGATAAAATATAGCTTGAGCCTGTTGCTTGGTTTGTTAGATTTTTTTATTTTCTGTTCCCTGGAAAATTAGGAACTTGTGTTTTAAAAATAGCATAGCTAAGAGGTTTTAGCTTGCCATTTAACCACATATCTGCAGGATATCACTCTGGACAGGACACCTGCAGGGGTCACCCTGGCCTGATACTGCAAAAAGAATTGGCAGTACGCTTGGGTTTCCTCCTTTTCCTGTTGTGGCTTTCTGATTTCTTCTCAAATGTAGGTTTTTCAGCTTTTAACGTAAGGCTCATGATGTAGATGCTTAGAAGATACAAAAGCTGGTATGTTTTAAATGTTTATGTTTTCCCCTACAAATGCACATGATGGAATCTCTTTTGGGTTTGACTTTAAATGTAGGAAATGTAGAACGGAGTGCCATTCATGAAATTCTGTTCACGGAAACCTCTGAACTTTTGTGCCAGCCCTTAGGGCTGCTCTATTTCCCTCCTGGATTCCAGTGAGGTCTGGTAGCAAATGGTATCTCCAGCAAGGAGACATTCTTGAATGGTGCTTGGTGGTATAAAAATGAACTATTTCTGCTACTATGGGAGAAAAGAGAACATTATCATCATCTCAAACACACACCCCCCAGTTCTCCTGGACATTTATAAACATATTCTTGTGAATAAAATACTTTGCGTTGTGTAGACTGTGAGAAAAATTAAACCAGCCAGTTTTTAACTTTCCAGTTGGTTTGGATCTCCAAGACAAATAATTCTGTTTCAGGCTGGGCTGTGTAGGCTCTTGAAATAATAGAAATGCTGGAAGATAAGCAGCAGAGCTGAGGTCTTGTTTTGGGTATTTTTCTAACACTTACAGATTTAGTTCCACTAGGAATATGTATATTTAACCTGACATATATACAACGGACTGGAAGGATTTTTTTTTAACTTCTGTAGCTCTTGACTCCTAGAGATAATTTAAGACTATAAGAGTATTGCTTCTTAAACTTTTATTTTTGGAACCTCTTAATCTATTTGTAACAGAGAACAAGGTCATAGAGTCCCTACAAGCTTTATCCTTATTTCCTACAAATCTTATTAGTGTTCTGGAGCACAAGCAGCCAGTTATGTCTTAGTCCTGGACATTCTGGTAAGATCCAGAGGTGCTAACTATTGTGACAGGGAGACAATGAAATGTAGTGTTAGGAGTGTCTCTGCCAGGCAGGTTTCCAGCTCAGTGACTGCATGCCACAGGCAGTGCAGTGTTAGTAACAAAAAGCCCTTTGAACAAGGGAAGAAGTCCCTTCATGTGGTCACCTGTGTTGTACAGTAGCAATAAAGCAGCTGGCAGCTGGTGAAGCTGGCTTTTCCTGTTTGCTGCTTGACTCCAAGAAGAAGCAGCTGATGATCCCAATAGAGCCACAGGGCTACACTGGTGTTCAGTGAGGAAGGAGCACTTGGGAGGATGAATTCCATGTGGGATGCTGTCCACATTGCCCTCTGTTACACTCTCAGGCACTTCTAAACTTAGCAAGGCATCCAAAACCCATAGGCAGGTACTCGGAACAACAGACTGGGCAAAGCACATGGGTAAGCAACAAAGGGAAAGCTGAGAGGAAAGTACAGAAAGCCTTTGATCAGTTTACAGAAGCACTTGAAAATGCCAAATTGCGTATCGAGAAACTTGATTTTCATCTAGATATTTTTCTGCAATTTAGTAATAAATTAATAGTAATAATAATTTATAATGCAGTATTTAATTTCTTGCCTTCCAGAAAATGTGATGAAAAACAATATAGTGTGTGATCACCTAAAACTTATCACTTCCGTTTGACCATTTGAAGGAAAATAGGAAACAACCTGGCTATGTGTTTTTTTCAGGGGAATGATGTTTTGTCAGAGGACATTCCTATAAACCACCTAGATCAACACATATCAACAATATAATTAGCCTATTTTTTTAATTAGTAAGTGGCAGATTGAGAGCAGTTACTGACTCAGGTTTGTTCCGGGTCATCAACTGCTCAGTATTTTGCCAGATTATTGAGAGGGGGAAAAGAATTAAGATGCTAATTAAATGTGGATCATGCAAATCTAAAAATTTCATACAATTTGTAAGGATATGTAAGATATGTAAGGAATATAAAGTTAATGTGTTTCAATGGTAGATGAGTAAAAATAATTGCCTGCACTGTATTTTCTGAAAAACAGCTTTGTGGTGTGTGGGAG
The DNA here is from genome assembly GCF_017590055.1 of Onychostruthus taczanowskii. NCBI lineage: Eukaryota > Metazoa > Chordata > Aves > Passeriformes > Passeridae > Onychostruthus > Onychostruthus taczanowskii. Next base: position 3,722,354 of record NW_024503457.1, on the reverse strand, counting down.
AGGTAGGCTTGTGTAGACTTGGTTATAAACAAGGATATTTTGACTTCTGGGCAGAGCAGCCAATTATAAAATATTAGGAAAGTAGGGCACACAGTGAAGCATTTGCAGCAAGGGAGCGCTGCAGATTTTTGCTGAGAGGACATTTCCAGAAGGCTTAATGACTGGGAATCCCTAGTAAATAAGAAGGGAATAGAAGAGCCATGTAGGTTAAATGTTACCAAGCACTTAGGCACTGAAGCAAGTTACAAAATCATTTTCCCGAGTGAAACCAGATGTGGACTGTGAAAGGTGTTCCTTGTAAGTGATCTGTGGGTAAGTTTTGCACAAATACGAGGTCCTCCAGGAATGTTTCTGAAGGATTTGGAAATGTGGCTTTCCTAATTTGAGGACCTAATATTGTATATACACATTTATGTATAAAAGTATATATACAGGAAAAATAAATAGAAAATTATAATTACATATTAATTAAGTATAATCATTATAATTACTACCTACACTATATATACAGGAAAAATAAATAGAAAATTATAATTACATATTAAATGTAATCATTATAATGAATACCTACAGGAACTATAATTAACATACAACAATTACATGTAAATATGTCTTGAGTGCAGATTCTTTTAACCTAACTTCTGTTGTGAACTGGCAGCTAATACCCTGAAAACCCCTGCTCCTCAGTTATTGGCATTTGCATAAATTGTTAATCACTCCTCCCACGGGTTCTGCAGCAGCGCTGGGCTGAACATTGCAGTGCTGTGTACCAGGGCACATGGGAGCTGCTCCTGCTCCACGAGGAACAGCAGGGGGCTGCCCTAGATAGATGAATAGTTCCTTTTTTCTTCCTGTCCAGCAGTACAATCTAACAGACTTGAATGAAAGTTTAATTTACACCAAAGCTTCCTGGCTGCTTCAGTAATCTGTGGAGTGACATATCCACGTTGTCTGTTAACTTTTTGCTTCCCAGCTCTCAAAGAGCTGGGTACGTGTCCAGTTGTATTCCTGAGATCTTGACATTTACTTTGCTGTACAGATTAAAAATAGCAGCTGCTGTTGGTTTCAGCATATCAAATGATTGCAGCAGAGCGAGTGGGCTGCTGTCCTTCCTCCTCAGGACATTTGCCAGGGGTAACTTGAAGAAGTTTTCAGCACTCACATGTTTCAGGAGCACAGATAATGAGGAAAAAAATGGTTTGTGAATGTATGAGAGGAGGAAGGATAGGAAAGAGAAAGGGCTTGTTCTGTTACTTGTTATTTGCAATGTGATTAGATTTCACTTGCATTAAAGCAGCATATTAGAAAATACACACTCGGCCAATTAATGTTACTGTTACTGCATTCCAGTTCAAAAATGAGCACAGCACTAATACAACATATGCAGAAAGAGAGGGGTTTCTGTTAGCTCTGAGGTCTTGGTGTGTTTTCAGTACACTTTTCCATGGGATTACTTGTGTTTAAGCTGTTAGAGCTTTCCCTACAAGCAATTGAAAAGCAGATGGTTAAAGAATATATATGAGTGGCAGTGACTTGTTAGGTCTGTAGAGGAGTTTTACATCTCAGCCTTCAGGGGGAGCAAAGGATCCCAGATGGAAAACTAGGCTTCTAAAGATTGAATGTGATGCTCTGTAGTACTGTTAAAAACTCCTGTAGATGTTCTAGAGTTTGGAAAGAACAAATGTAGAGCAAATAGCTCATGGAGTGGAAGTCTATTCAGGTAAACCATTGGCACAGGAAAGAGTGGAATATTAAACTGCTGTTGTGAAATTACAGAAATTTAAGTAGTTATAGATGTACTGCATGGTTTGGACATATTTTTAAACTTACCTGTGGCACTGGCAGGTTTTACTAGAATTATTTCAGGCAAATAGACTTTGCTCTGATTCCTTCACCTTTATATGAACCGTTGGCCTATGATGTGTGTCTGGGGACATTGGCAGAAACCAGTTAAGACAGAGAAACCTGAATTGCAGCTTTCCAAATCAGTGAAGGAAGGAAAGGCACAGAAAGGCACTTGTGTTACCACTGGTTTCTTTCCATAAACAAAGGTGAACAACATAGGTCTTGTCAGCAAAGTGCTCGTGAACTATCAAAGTTGCTTCCCAGGACTGGAGCGGCCAAATCCAGCTCAAATGTTTCTGTCAACATATAAACCCAAAATATTTATTTCTTAAACATCTGTGTAGTTCTTGTGTCATACTGGGCCATTTGAATACTTATGAATTGAAACATCTTTTTCTTCCCTTAAATATACCCAAAGCTACTCGTTTATAGAGCTGAGATGCTTGTTATTCAGCCTGTGCCTTGGTAATGAGAATGCTTACCCTGATAAACAGGCTGTGGACTGACAGCCAGAGAGTGCTCTGTTCTTCTTAATTGTGAATTTACCAGTTACTGCAGTGACCACAAGTGCAGGAATGCAGGCCTTATTTCAGTCCCTGTCTTGCAGGTGAGTTAAGTAGGAGATGTCGCCTGAGGGATCTGTCATTCACTTCCTTTCAGAATTATTCTATGAAAAGTGGAATTTTCTTGGCTCAGAGAAAAGCTCCTACCTTAATGGCTAGGTCACACCTAGGAAGATGGGGAGTATCTAGCCTCCCACACCCCTGCACAGCTGATGCTCTGGGGAATTTGCATTTCTAGTTCAACTGGACTTGGTGTAAAGGCTACAGGTTATTGTGGTGGTTTGGGTTTTTTGTTTCCTTTCTGGGTGTTGTGTGGACTGGGAGTTGTGCAGCCCCACACACAGGAAGGAGTTAGTGGTTTATTGAACTGTTTAAACTTTTGTAATTTAAGCTAGCAGTCAAAAACCACCTGAACAATCCTTCCTTGGGAAGGAAGAATGCATTGCCAAAAAACATCAGAGAGAAAGAAGATATTTCAGAAAGCATGAATGAAGTGTTTGTGTAGAGGGATCAGTTTGGTTGAAAGAGCAGCACTCTATGACCACAGTGCGGAGATCTTTGTGCTGTGGGTTAATTTACTTTGCCTTGGGATTCCTAGGCTCAGTGTTCCTTTACACATTCAGCTGCAGAGGACATTCTCTTCAATTTCATGAAAAGATCATGTGCACAGATTCATGAGTTTGATTTCTTCTCTCCAAGATTATTACAGTCCTGCCATGTTGGGCCTGAAAACTGATCAGGAAGTCCTTGGAGAACTTGTGAAAATGAAAGTTCCAGCTGTGGCAGAGCTGATGGAAAGACATGGAGTCATGTGGACCCTAGTGGTGTCACGCTGGTTTATATGCCTGTTCATTGACATTCTTCCAGTGGAGGTAATTGGTAACACAAAGTTCTCTTACTGAATCAGTATGAAATAATCCCTGATTATTTCATTTGTACTGCTTTAGTAATAATTGCTTAGTGGAAATCAAGGATTACCTGAATTCTCTCCTTTACTGCAGACTGTGCTCCGAATATGGGATTGTTTATTCTATGAAGGGTCAAAGATCATCTTCCGTGTGGCCTTAACATTGATTAAGCAAAACCAAGCTTTTATTTTGGAAGCCACGAATTTCCCTGACATTTGTGATAAATTTAAGCAGATCACCAAAGGAACATTTGTAACAGAGTGTCACACCTTCATGCAGGTAAATTCTCTGCAGCTTTTAGTCATTCCACATTAAAACCAAGATTGAGTTACAAATGTTTTTCATTGAGCAAAAGATGGATACAGTTGGGAGAAACATAGCTGTTAGGATTGTTTTTTAAATAAGAAACTCAAACCTTTCTAATACATATATTAAATAGTCTATATTTAATAACTGTTATAAATTAAATATTATTTTTAATGGTTATTATCAAATTATATATATAGAAATCCATCCACATTTTCTGTCATACAGGGAAGAAAATTCTTTTTGCCCTTTTTACCAGTTATGGCAGGAAGTCTAATGAGAAGATAATTTTAGTGCATTTTTCCAGTGAACTGTGGATATTGATCCTGTGCAGTTCATTTTCAGATGAACTATAAAAACAGTATTATAGAATAAGCACAAAGTGATTTTAAACTTGCACTGATAAATGGCTGTAGTGCCTGAACACACAGCGTTCTGTTCAGAACAAGATGGTAGCAGCAGGTTCTTATTTCCAGACAAAAACCCATTAAGTTGAATGTCCAAGCACTATGACAGTCTGCAAGCTAAGGATTATTCTTTTAAATTATTAATACAGTGACATTAGATTTGGGGCTTATCTCAGAAGATGGAAACATAAAAGGTGATAGCTGCAAAACAAGTAACAGGAGCACATCTGTCATAAATCACTTTGAGCAAACAGTGACAGCAGAGCTGACAATGTGCACAAAACCCTGTCCTGGAGAAGTGCACTGGTGCTTTGTCACATTACCCAGGACAGTTTAATATGTTCTAAATAGGGCACTTTCCACCACCTGCCATCTAAAATAGTCTCAACTGGACACACATTCAAACCAAATTTTCTGTTGCTGCTTTTGTGTAACTTACTGCACTTGTTATGAGCTGCAGGTTTACTGTGTGTTTACAGCCCAGAAGATGAAGATGTTACCCTGTTATAGGCAGGCCAAAGAGCGATGAGCAATTTCACAGTATGGACGTTGAAGCAGGGATTTCACACCTCAGAGAATTATGTGAGAATTCTAACATGCTGTCCAAAACCAGCATTTTAACTAAGAATTTTCTTCTTTTGCCCTCAGAAAATATTCACTGATCCTGGAAGCTTATCCATGGCAACAATCAACAAACTCCGAGAGACTTGCAGGGAGAAGGTGCTTTCTCAGGGATAACATGCCAGATGTAACCAGGTGGTCAGATACTACAGCAATTGAGACATTCCTCTATTTGCACTGATTAAAGCACACTTTAAGCTTTCCATGAATTAATTGACACTTGACCAATTTTTCCTGCCTTTCAAGTAAGTGTGTTAACACTTCGTACTGTATGTCAGATCTGATAACTGGAACTGGTGGTTCTGTTACTGTTTGTTGGTGGTGTGTTGTTTTTATTTTTCAAGTAAAGTATTAAGGTATCTTCAGACTAGAATGTGACCAATGTCAGGACCCTCCTTTTAAATAAATAGTCCCAGGGAATTTTGTAATATTAAAAGCAAACAGATGTATAAAATTATGTATTACTGTGTTAACTGTGACACCATTACCATTTGTACAAAATAAATTAATTTAATTTGTCAGAACCTGTTTCGTGGTGTAGAGATGACTCGTGTGAGTCACTGGCTGGAATACAAACAACTTTTCTCCTCACTGCTCTCACTTAAGGAACTCAAATACAGCAAAGTGCAGGGCACGAGAGCAATCAGTGATCGGCACTAGCAGTTGATCTATGCAGTGTGAGACAGAGCAGCTCCCACAGTAGTGCAATTCTCCCACACCCTTGTCCCTAAAAATTTGAGGAGAAACAGTTGTAAAGACATCCACAAGCAGACTTCGTCGACAGGGGAAGACACGGTGTAGTTCCTAAGTCTGTATTGGCACCAGGCCACTTCTAGCCCTGCTGGGGCCAGGAGTCTGGGAATTGCTTTCCTGTCCATACAGAGCCCTCTCGTGGCCAAATTCTCTCCTTCCACTGGGGAGAGGAGAGACAGCTGAAGCATTTTGTGGGGTTTTATGTTCCATGTGCAACAACTACTTTGGAAAGCCTCACCTTTGAACAGCACTGCAACCTCTCTTCATTCCTCGTGAAACATGGCTTCCCCCTATCTTGCAAATTGAGATTTTTTCATTCCTCAGTAGAAAAAAAAACTTTTTCAGAGGAAGTAGAGGAGTGCTCTTCTAGACAACTAAAGACTGCTATTCAACAGTAATTCTGAGCTATCCTATCCTTTATAGTACCAGACATACACACTTTCTTTAAGTACTGAATTATAAGGACAGTAGCAGTAACATATTCCTAGAATGGCAGCAGTATTGGAAGCACTATTCACTACTAGGAAAACTGACAGCTTCCAGGTACCTCCAAGATCGCAGGGCATTGGTCCACAGCCAGCCTTACTGCCCTGCATTAGGTTCTCTTGGTCAGGAGTGTTCTGTGCAGTGCTGTGGTGTGCCCCAGTTCCTGCCCTGCAGAGCTGGTACTTTAACACCAGAGCCTTCCTGCAGGAGGGAGTCAGGGAAGCTTTGAACACCAAGGTTCATTTCCAGCACATAACAAGGCACACGGCCCACAGCAGATGTGATTTTCCTACTTTGTGGAAAGTAGAAAACTTCAAAATGAAACATGAACTGTCATTTACACAGTCCTTAGACTAAGAACCTTAGAAGCACTGTCAGAAAGTGAGGCTTAGGCAGGCAGACTGGTATAGCGACATGTCTCAGGAAGTGGCAGTTTAAAGAGTTAACTCCTCCAGCTCTCAGGTTACCAACGCATAGCTTTCCTTGTTTCCAAACACAAAGTGCAAAACGAACCTGATTCCAACACACATATATAAAGGTTTTCCTTTGTGCCACAAAGAAAAAACTTAAGCACTTGTTTAACTCCACACAAAAAGATTGTCTCAAGCTTCCCAAGTATAGCCAAACCATGACTTCATCCCTCAATAAATGGTCAACAAATGGTTTTAAGAGTGATCAGCAATACTAAGAAATACAGAAAAAAAAGTGTCTTTATTAGCATTGTTACAGGCAATGCATACATAAGAACTGATCCTTAAAGTGTACAACCCCCCAGCGAAGTTTAAAGCAATAGAATCAGCAGATTGAGATCTATATTGTACACATGTGCAGTAACAGGATCTCTCTGAACCTTCCAACAAAACAGACTGAAATAACTTTACAAAAGAAAGTAAATAAAAATAACACCCATTTTAAAAAAGTACCAGCTCCTAACAAGCTGGCATAGCATCAAAAATATCAAACAGGGGAGTTGTCCAATCATAAAGAGTTCCTGTAAGGTTTGAGTATTGCGTCGTTCACACCCTGCATGTGCCAGGCATTGAGTTTAAAGCTTAGTAAAAAATACACACCTAAGAGACAAGGTGAAGTTCAGATTTTAGATTTCAATTTTGTCAGTTGTTACTAAGTTTTTTCAAATGCATCATCAGTATACTTAACATCATCGCTCAATGGCAGCGGTGCAAATAATGAACCTTTTCCCTTTGTTAAGAGTTCTGAAATTGAGTCAGAGTTAGCAACATCCCTCTCTGGAATCTGTAGCTGACATAATCTTACGCCAATTCCAAAAAAGCACCCTTAAAAACTTTTAGCTTGTTTCTAAATGGGTAAATATTAAAACTAGTTAGCAAAATTAAACACCAGAATCTTCAGAAGTTATTTTTGTGCATAGTTAAATGCTGCAAGATGATTTCACATTTAATAAAGCAGACTTTAAAGAAGCAATTTGCAAGAAAAGATGTTACCTTACAATATCAACCAGTTCAGGGGAAACGTAGGGGGATTTTTTCCCCCAGCCTCTTGCAATTGCTTTTCCTCTATGCTGGATTTTAGTGCAAGTAATTAAATTGTTTGATATCCAGCATGGCTCCTCTTTCTGCCAATCAGGTAAGCAATCAAGACAATTAGAACAAGACCAGCAAGGGCTGCACCAACTATTATAGGGATCAGCATGTTATTTTCATCCAGTTGACATTCTTCCACTGAAGAGAGAGAAAAAGATCCACGTTAGGTACTAGTGCACCAACAGATGGCTACATCCAGAACTTCAGCATTCTGCTCTCAGCATGTCGATAAAACTGGCTCAGCTAGCTTGTCAACAATGAAAAGGAAGCCAGGTCCACTAACTATGATCATTCAGGATGAAGTCCTTCTAGTACCAGCTGTATACACAATATGGAGATTATACTGATTGTTTCCTCCTCAAAAGCTGTTAGTTACACACAAATTTAGCCATCATAAATATCCATGCAACCCTTCCCACAGTCAATTTACTTTCATTATAGGCACAAGGGACAGGCTTGTTCCTTTCACACAACTATCTGCACACCATTTGGAGGGAAAGGTAGCACCCTTCCTTAACTCTTCTCTGGACCATCAGGAACAAGTCCAAGTTGTTTCACAGCTTTTTACATACTTCTCACACCAGCCTCAACTTGGACATCATAATCAGCCCCCACATCATCTGTAGTGGGGCATGCAGAGGCTAAGCATAGCACCCACAAGCTGACATTTGACTACAGAATGTTGTATTTATATCGAAGTATACTTCACAAATTTTGGTTTGACAAGAGCTGCCAAATGCAAACCTCTTACCTGGTCCAAATTTGTCTCCATCAATCTTGAAAATCTGGACCTGAACATTAAATACATTGACAAGGGCTTGGTCCGAGACCTGCAGATTCTCCTCAGAACTGCACTTGTAGGAGTTCCCTACTGAAGCTCTCAGCTCGCTCATGCTGTTGTTTGATGCTTCAAATTTTGGATCTGTGTAAGAGAAACTCTTATTATACAAATCTTAAGAGCAGGAGCTATAAGCTCATAAAGCCAAAGTTTGATGCACTCATCCCCAACAGTTCTCATACATTATTTAGTACAGGCTACCTTTAATATTTAAAGAAGTAGTCACAGAGAGTAGATTTTTTAGAAGTCCTTACTTTTTGCTTCAGGAGGCAGGGTCGTGCTTACACTCACACCTTGCAGGAAGAATTTTTCAGCACTTGCATTCTTAAAAAAAAAAAAAGGCAACAAATCAGTAGTTGTCATTTAAGATGATGATGTACAACATAAGCTCTTCATGTTCAGGTACCAATCTGCATGCATTTTGAGAAAGGTTTTTAAAATGTAGACCACAAATGGGATTGGCATCCAGAGGAGGTGTTTGCTTGGACTTTAGGAGAGAAAAGCTACAGAAAGTATGCACCTTAAGGAAGATTATTTTGTGAGAGGGCAAAAAGCTAGAGAAAGGAGGCCTTGACACCCCCAAATTGTTGACTTGACTTCCACACTGCAGGCATAGTCCCACCCATTGCTTAAGCAGCCTACTTGCAGTGAACTCAGTACCCCACAGAGCTGTAGAGTCATTTAATAGCAACAGCTCAACATGATCAGCATAAAAAGGAGCATGAAGCTCTGACAAACAGTGGATTCAGTCCTCAAAGGTATGCAGCTCCAATACAGCACCTGGGGCAAGGCTGTGGGAAACAGGATTCCCAACCATCATAGGAGACCAGAAGACAAGAACACTTGGCCTTTGGGCTGTACACAGAACATTAATGAGGATTTAAATCCAGCTAGAGGCTTAAAATTAGATTAGATGCCCACTTGTCACAGGCTGCTCCCAGTTTCGGCAAGAAGCCTTAAAGAGTAAGCAACACAATCTTCAAGGAAACCCCCACTCCAAACAAAATACTTTTCTGTGTACACATGTGTGCATATATACACAAACACATTCTTTTCACACAGTGGTAACCAAGCATAACACCCACTAAATCCTAGTATTAAAACCAAGGGAACTAGTTACTCTCTTTGTAGCTGTCTTTTTCCTCTTGCCCTTGCCCCAGTTAGTTTTCCCACATGGAAAGTGCTGCAGATCCTACACACTTGGTGCAGAGATTCTTACCAAGGCAAACTGGAAGATAACCCTCGTTTTGTCAAAAGTCAGGTTCAACAAGGCAGATGTATTGTCACATTTCCCAGAAGAAGTTGTATTATGTGGTATGAAATTCAGCAAATCCAAGCCCATCTGTGAGAGAAGAGGAGCAATTATGACACTTGAAGAGACTGAGCACATCACCTTACACTCAGCTGAGGTGTGGCTGGCTTGTGTCTCGTTGCCTACAGTGTTGTGTTTGCCCCATGTTCCAGGAACCAGGGCACAGCTCTGCAGGCTGCACCTGAGTTACCAGGCTGACACAACTAAGGCCACATTTAACAAAGCTTTCTGCAGCCCTGACTGGCTGCAGCAAGAACCCAACTGCTTTCTCCACACAAACTGCTTTGGTCCTTGTAGCATAAGAAAAAACATCAAGAACCACCACACCACATGGAGGGCAAGATGCTATAAAATACTGCTTTGATATAAGGTAGAAGCAATTAAGGGGACCACCTGTAAGCACAATCATCTTGCATGTCACTTCAGTTCAAAATGTCTTAGTTTTGTCCATGGTTCATGATTTTATACTGTCTTGCATCTACAGAAGGCTGTGGGTTAAATGCCACTTGCCAAACAATTGAACAGAAACCCTTTCAGTAGCTCTTAGCTACTCATGTGATTCTCATGTGACCAGAAAACCTACTTGCCACCTCCTTAGTGGTCATTACACTAGAAATCAGCTGTCCCACCAGAAGAACACCACAATCGGGGAATTTCACAAAACTAAGGTGTAAAACACAGTTCCATCACAACTAGCCACTGTACAGCCACACACCAGCTATAAGTGATCATCATTTTACCTTTCAGTCATCAACATCATAAATAAATGCAGTAGCTCCTTTTGCAAACCACTGTTTTTCCTGTTGGAGGGACTGGCAAGCCAGGCTCTGCACCAATAGTGGAAGGAAAGAATTTGTGCCAGGGCAGCATCTTACATAAAACCAAACCACTGTTTTTCCTGTTGGAGGGACTGGCAAGCCAGGCTCTGCACCAATAGTGGAAGGAAACAATTTGTGCCAGGGCTGCATCTTACATAAAACTTGGTGCGTTTTTGTTTTTTTGTTTTTTGGGTTTTTTTGGGGGTTTTTTTGGTTTTGGTTTTTTTTGGGTTTTTTTTTTTTTAACTAATAAAATCAGCTGTTAAGTAGCTTTTAAGCATCAAAGTCAAACCCAAATGTCTTCAGTGCTGGCTGAAGGGTAATTTAGCCTGTCCAGTTTTACAGTACTAATTTTCCCCTCTACTAGTCATTCACTCTTTCTACACCTCAGGCCAAAATTCTGTATTTCATTTAACAGTTTAAAAATCTTGTTTCAATTGCAACTTTGATAACAGGATTCCCCTAGTTATATCTTGGTAATTTTTACTACTTCTCTTAAATGACTATATACACTTCCTGGATTCAACAGACAAGTTTAATACTGCTTTCAGTGAATGGAATAATCCTTAAGAACCACTTTCAGTACAAGTGTTTGGAATGTCACTAGTCCAGATCAGGTTAAGCAATTCAAATACAGGATAATGATGGATGAGCACAAATACCTGGGCTTCCAAAAGAAAAAGGTTAGCTTATAATAATTTACCAAGTCTTCCTCAAAGAAGAAAATTGAAGGCTTTGAAGAAAAAAAATCAAAATGTACCTTTTCATCTTTTTTTGGATAGGTGATATTAAGCTGTAAGCCCATGTAGGCAAGTACACAGGTTCCATTTGGACCAGTCACATTGTATTTACCAACTGCAGGATTTGAGGGTGATGCTGTTGGTGCTGGGCTAGCTGTTGGAGGATGGCCAGTAGTCTGTTTAGGAGTTGTAGGCACCATAGCAGTAGTAGAGACCATATCTTCAGCACATTCTGTCTCTGCAGAGAAAGGAAAACAGTCATTACCAAACAAAATGAAGCTGTGGGATGATCTACCTTTTTAATCCTTGAGGGAAAGGACAATGCAGTTTCAAGTAGCTTTTTTCCCAATAAAAGATAATAAAAGCTCAGAAACACAATGGTAAAGCATTACCTTAAGTCTTGTTGCAAAGTCTGAGACCCTTTTAAAGCATGGCACGAGAAAATGACACCTCTGCTGGGAATTTACTGAAGCTCATGGTGACCACATCCACTTTCATTCACATCCATCATTTCACTTTGCCATCAGGTCAGCATAAAGCTGACAGAGGCAGCGTTCCTGCTGTCTGCTCACAGCCAGGCTGGGATCCCTGTCGCTCCCTGGGTGCTCGTGTGGGAAAAGCAGAGGAACAGTTCTCCTGCTCACCGTTCAGAGTGGTTTCCCAGGAGATGTATTCTCCTTCCCCTCACTCTCATTATTTTGGCAATAACCAGAGTAGCCTTAATATATAATAGCTCTGGCTCTTCTGTCCTTAACAGGGGGATTCTAAGACACTGCTTCTGATGCCAAGTTTTCTGCTGTATCCTCTCACATCCATCCTCCCTTCAGCCCTGCACGAGGAGCCACCCTCCACAGGGTTGACAAGGCTGTGAAGGTGTGCAAGTTCACCTTCTTGTTTCATCCAGTCCAGCAGCAGCTTCCCAGGGAACAGTGACTCTGATTTATTTGCCAGACTACTTGGAAACACGTGGCAGCAAGATCTTAACTTGATCTGGGAGCCAAGAAGGTTCCTGCATTGAACATCTAAGCCAAAACCAAAGGTCATAACAAAGGCATTACTAAAGTAGAGACTTCCATGTTCCAAGCCAAGGTCATCTCCACATGCCTGGGATAACAACTTGCAACTTTTTAAGGACAACAGCAACTGCAGCAACAATCAACTCTCACTCAAAGGGCCTACTTCTAAAATTTAATGCATATATATCTTGCAGATACAAGACATCTAATAAATAGCCTTAAACAGTTTAAGCAGCTTAATTTTTGATTATGGCTCAGAAAGAAGGACTCTAATCACACCGTCTGAAGTCACACCCACTCCAACATAGCATGCTTTCCTATTTCTACTCCACTGCTGGAAAGTCCAAGAGCAGAATGAAGGCAGATGAAGGAGGAGTGATCCTGTATTTTGTAGACTGATACTGGTCTGATCCCAAAATGCAATAATTTCCTAACTAACCAAAAAGCATCCTTCTGGGCACTTCAGTGGAGAATTACCCTCTATCTGCAAGACCTCAACGCATAGAGGCTCTTCTTTAAGTTGTCAGAGATGGAAACAACCAAATCACGTTGAGTGGAAGTTAGCCTAGTTGGAGTTTTGATATATTATTTTCACTCAAAGGGCCTACTTCTAAAATTTAATGCATATATATCTTGCAGATACAAGACATCTAATAAATAGCCTTAAACAGTTTAAGCAGCTTAATTTTTGATTATGGCTCAGAAAGAAGGACTCTAATCACACCATCTGAAGTCACACCCACTCCAACATAGCATGCTTTCCTATTTCTACTCCACTGCTGGAAAGTCCAAGAGCAGAATGAAGGCAGATGAAGGAGGAGTGATCCTGTATTTTGTAGTCTGATCCCAAAATGCAATCATTTCCTAACTAACCAAAAAGCATCCTTCTGGGCACTTCAGTGGAGAATTACCCTCTATCTGCAAGACCTCAACGCATAGAGGCTCTTCTTTAAGTTGTCAGAGATGGAAACAACCAAATCACGTTGAGTGGAAGTTAGCCTAGTTGGAGTTTTGATATATTATTTTCACTCAACTGATTTAGAGCAATTTCTAGTAGCTCTTCAGGACAGATCAAAAGATGAGACAAATCCTTATGTATTTTCTTGACAGTTACAGGAAAGCAGCTGGCAAAACTACCAACAGAGAAGAAATGGAAGTCTCCCTTTCAGAGCTGCAGATAACCACTACCATCCCCTCAGCCACTAACTTCTAGTACACTGACAGAAGTCACAATTACTAGTTGCAGATGCACTGAATATTGACCCTTCTTCCCTTCAGTGAGCCTTGTACCCATCACTGGCAGAATATCCTTTCATTAAAGATTTGCAGAGAAAAGAAAAACATTAAGGAAAAATCACAGATCTAAAGTTTTTCAATAACTAGCTGCCTAAGGGACAGGGGAAGGCTCAAGCTTACAAGAACTGAACTAGACGACTATATGAAAGAAGATCTTAATGTCTTAAAAAGAAAAGTATTACACAATAGGGAGATTTTATTGAAGTTTTACAGAAGCTAAAAATCAGTTTTTCCCAGTATCATGTCTTATGTTTGAGCCTGCTGATAAATGATCACTTATCATACTTACCTGGTAAAACAACTAGATCAAAGTTCCATAATATAAAAACAAAAACAAAAATATATATATATATATAGTTCTGAAGACTGCAGTAATGGAAATCAGAGTTTGGTGTGGGTTTTTTAAAGCATAAATGTAGGTACACATCCTTACTGCAAACTAATTCACTGAATGGAAAAGTTTGATCAAGGGAGTGATACATACAAATCTGAGCCAGTCATGTGAAGCAGCCATAAAAGAAGTCAATGCCACTATTACCATGAATCAGGCAAGGTATTTTTCACAGAAATGGGACAAGGTAGAGATACTCCCAGAGAAAGCACTTGTTCATTGTAACCATTCCATGCTAGCACTGGCTACCCGAGTTTTTAATATTTGTTTCAGCTTAGCAGGTGCATAAATGGGATTAACAGCTGAAGGAAAGTTCTACATCTCAAGGAAAATGAAGACTCTAAAAGTAAGGCAAAGACTTATCACTCCTTAAGATAGTATGGGTGATCAGTTTATACATCTCTTTTGTGTTTAAAGACTGCTGCCACAAAAGCAAAGGACATAAATACACCATGAGGTAATTGGCCTTTAATAATTTGAAGCAAAATTCCACACTAGTTTTCAATACAATCATCAGGATAAAAATCTGACGTGATTGTCCCTGAAGGAGAAAAACCTGACTTTTACAGCTGACATAAAACCTCCTGTAGGAAGATGTACATTTCTGCTCTCTACAGACCAATTCTCTACTGCCTGCCATTATTTCACTAATTTTCCCCAGAGCACAGAGTAACTAGTTCAAATTACTTTGGTAGAGGCCATAATGCTTGGAAGTTATCAGATACTTCTTAAACTAGGATTTTGGTCATGTGCCCACTCAACCTACTGCAACATGTGTTTAACACCCATACTCATGAAAAGCCCAGTACAATACCCATGGGAACCTAGGGCACTATCCCCTAGCCACAGATTCTGACAACCTACAGAGAAAACCTGAGGCAAATCCATTCATTTCAGAAGATGCTGTTGTCAGAGTTTTAGATCCAGTACTCACCTTAAATATGATTAGTCAGGACTTAAAAAGAAATAACCTATTATTGGAAATATTAGCTCATCAAGTACATTTTCTGTTACAAGATACTTACTGTTCACACTGAAAGTGCCATTTGTGAGATAGGCTTCCAAAGTGACATTGCTAAAAGTAACGTTCACATTCTTCATATTGATGTGCTTGGAGTTGATGCATCTGTATTTTGTGCCCACATGTGCCTGAATGATACCTTTATGTGATACAGTCTTCATGCCTCCTGTAAAAAAATACATTGCATTAGTATGTACCAGTATTCAAAGAAAGGACTTAGTATTATATCTGGAAGGGTTTCACAATAACAACGGCAAGTTTTTATTTTACCTGTAGTTGAATTTGGGAACAAAGTTGCATCTGACAGATTGTAGTGAAAAACTAGCTCTTCAACTTGGTACTTGTCTGCAGATTCTGAGAAATTCAGGCTTAACGAATGTCCTGCTCCAAAATCCAATACCAGAACTGGATGAGATGTGTTATCTTTACCACATGAGCTCTGTGAGTCTACTGAAGCATTTTGTGGAAGAAAAAAGTGTACAAACTGTGGGGTAGAAAATAAAACACACGTAAGCTTTTTCTCCCAGCTTTTTAAATATCTTGTGAAACTGTTGCAAACATACAGCAGACATTAACGTATAAGATGTGTACTTGTATACCAGTATATAGCAAGCAGCATGTTACTGACATTCAAGTTTGAGAATCCTGCTCTCTGAAATTGGAGGACTAAACAGTACATACTCACAGCACCTCTTAGACGTATATAGCAAGCAGCATGTTACTGACATTCAAGTTTGAGAATCCTGCTCTCTGAAATTGGAGGACTAAACAGATACTCACAGCACCTCTTAGAGTTTTCTTCCTTCTAAACCAGCAATACGAATTTGCAGGTACTTCTGTACTACAAGAATCAAATCTGGCAAACTCTGGACACGTGAAAAATGGGAGAATTTAAGCTTTGCTTCTTGCAGTACAACTGAGCGAGAACAAAAGTGAATGGAACATCCTACATAGCTCGGCTCTAATACTTTGAGTTTATTACACATTGTGAAGCAATGTGATATTTGAAGACCAACAGAATATTTACTGTGAAGTTCTGAGCTTACTGCTTACAATACAAAACAGTCAAAAGTATGTTATGAAAGAAGTCAGTTCTGAACACATATACCAAACACGTATACCAGTATCAGCAGGATTTCAGACCATCAGCACCACTGAAAACATGGATTATACAATATAAGGCTCAGTTCGAATCACACATAGCAAGTGCACCACTGGTAAAGTAGGAGGTTTTTTTAACCTTGTATTACACCCGATGCCTAAGGAAAAAACTCAACAACACAAAACTGCAATAAGACTATAAATAATCCCCAATTCCTATTCAGTAGTGAAGATAACAAATAAGTTTTGGGGGTTTTTGTAAGGCAAATTCTTAATTTTCCACTAACAAGCTTTTGCTGTTAATACAGAACAATTTGTAAGCATTGCACTAGTCTGTAGATACACTGAAATGTAGAGATTTTCTAAGTAAGAAGGTCACAGATTTCCAGAGTTTAAAAAGTTTAAAAGCTATGTTGCAATTCAGATTTAGTCCATGTGAGTGCAACCAAGTTACCAAAAGAGAACTCATAGTGTTTTTGCCTTTACAGTTCCAGTGAAAGCCACTTTAGTTATCAGCAGGACAGGTGTGGACTTTCAGTCACAAAAGTAATTGCACGTGTTTTGTTTGTGATTGTTTCAGGCAGCCTCAGCCTTTTATGAGAAGAAGCATTGGTAATAAAGAAAAGCTGATGCAACATGACTGGAAGAGTAAAAATTTTCACGGAAGCAGTTCTTCATGCATAAATACTCAGAGAAAGTTTAAATACTGCACACTTGCAAAGATACCACATATCACTGCCCTTACCTCTTTCTGCACATTGGTTTTGTATTCCACTGAGAAGGCTACTGTCAAATCAGCAATTATGCAGACCTTACCACTTGAATCTTTCACTTCAAATGAAGAGGAAGCCTGTAAAAAGCCTGATAAAAAATAAAAAGCGGTTAACTTGGCGTCACATAAATTTACATTTTCAATCCCAAAGAGACAAATATGTACAACTGTACATTTTGGGAGTAAAACTTTAGCAGGAGTTGAGTTTGGAAACTTGGTTATTAACAGTCTCTAGGTTAGCTTCAACATCACTAACAAACAGAGGACAAATTAAACACCTCATTTATGAAACTGCAAAGCCACCCAAACCAAAACTGTTGACATTCTGGTTCCTAAGAGATAAGAAAGACATGCAGTAAACACCAGTCATAGTGTTCAAGGCAGCTTCTGTGTCCTCTGCACACAGCAACCATTTCACCATCTTCAGCCAGACCTAGCTTAGCTTATTTGATCCTGCATGCCTCCAGCACTCTGCCTTCCCCCCACAGCACACCATGCAGCCTTCACTCCTGCTGTACCAGGACACTCAGCTGTACATGCACTGAATGCAGCATTTAGAAAGCCTGGATTGACTGCAGATGTTTTGAAGGCACTGCCAAAAATAGCATGATAGAGCATGCTACCATTGCCAGGAGAACTTCTCTTTACCATCCTCACGCTCTCCACACTTTAGAGGAGGAGGAGGAGGAGGCCAAGAGCTTGACACACACTAAGGTTATGTTTTCCTGACTGGTTTAAGCTAAACTCAGACTGAGCTGCAGAGAAAAGCAGAGAAAAGCCTTTCTGCCCCTTGTTCCATTCCAGGCTCTACGCTCAGAGCACACTGAGTACAACTGCCCAAAGTAGTGACTTAACCAGGCAAGAACACGCAGCAAGGGGAGCACGCAGTCATCCTTTCTGATGGCAGCATGGATTGGCACAGCGTGACCAGTGCCCACTGCCAACAAAGCTTCACACAGGGGACGCACTCTGGCAGGCTGGAAACAGCTGGAAAGCTGGTTATCTCCTGCTTCATTTGTGGCAAGAGATACCTGACAGTGCTCCTGCACCTGACCAGTTCTTCATTTTAGAATCTTTTATTTTTCAGATTCTCAATTTGTCGTCACCACCACCACCCTCCTGCAAGTGAACCTCACTGCAAAAAGCCTCACCATTTTCATGCTAGCACCTTATCAGTTTGTATTTGCAACAACTTCAGTCTTGCAGAAAACCTGATAAAAAACAGCTGCAAGACATAAGCCATTATCACAAGCAAATAATCTTTAAGGAGCCAAACATGCTAATCCATTCAACTGCTGATAATAGCAAAGAGATCCAGATGAGGGATTATCCATTAGCTAGCTTCTCTCCCTGAGAAGTTCTCAAAACACAAATCTTAAAACTTTTCACTGCAAAACTATGGTGTGGACAATTGTACAAAGACAATTATTAGGAAAAATTGGACTTTTGTCAGCTGGACTGCAGCAGAAGACACATCAGTTGCAGGAACACATCGGAAACTATTTCTCTGGCACCCAGCAAGCATTTTCCCTTGTCGCCTTCCTCTTAGCAACATCACATCTTCTCCCAGCACCAAGGAGGGCAAAGCTGAAATTGGAACTCATTCAACTTTACCCAGCTTTTGGACAGTCTAGACTTGAAATCAGAAACACACAGAAGGGAAATGCTTAAGAACAGATAGTGTAGAAAACTTATTTCAAATGAAAACTGTCCTACCTTTGCCTTTATGTCCAGCATAAAATGTTCATTAAGGACCACATATTCCCAAAGAAATGTTATTTACTGCAATTCAGAGCAGTACCAGAAACATGTTCATCCACATAGAAGTTTAAATCTGCATTTACATCTGGAACTTGTTTACATTTCATGCAAGCACTAGTTTTCTCCAAAGGAAGATGCTTACACTTTCCTGAACATTTCTAGCCCAGTGCAGAAAAGAGTAGAGGCAGGGAAAAAAATCCATTGCTCCTTGAACTAACACTATGACTGAAAAATGTGCTAGAATGAATACCTCCAGTATGCATGCAGACTCCCTTGTTTGATAGCTATTAAAATCTTGACAATTTTAGAGCTAAAAATAATGAAGTAACTGAGTAAAAGAATAAAAGAAAAACAATTCTTAAAAAAATGCACGGGAAAGAAAAGACTGAAAAACAATTGAGAAAAATGTTGCTGGCCTAAATGAAAACATGACAGACCTGTCCAATACAAATGATTCAGAGAAAAACAGACAATGCAGAGACACCAGAAAGCATCAAATGGAAGGCAAATTCTGAATAATTCCGAATAATGAAGTCCTGATAAATCACCCTCAGCAAGTTTAAGTAATAGAGAATAAGGGGCATGAATAAACATTAAATAGTAACACCTCCATAACTACTAGATTTTTGTAAGGTTAAAAGTCATATCATTATATGAACCCTGATTTCATTAGTGTGGAACAAATGCTATAAAACCCCAGTCCTTCTTAAGAACTATTCAGCAGCTGCTGGATTTGCAGTTTCAGTGATGAGACAGACGCATCCAGCACGAGACACTGAGTGTCCTTGATGGAGGGGTGAGAGCTGTTTCACTGCAAGCAAGGCAACATCACAGGGATGGTGATCAGACAGAGCTGAGCTGCAACATCATCTGCTCCCAAGGTCCTGAAGGAATGCAGATGAAACCAAGTGAAATGTACGGGACATAGGAGCAAAGAAAAATTCGAAAAAAACACTGAAGAACAAATCAAGACACTGATGGAAAGAAGGTCCCGCCTACTCTCTGCTCCAGACAGTTTAAGGCACAGGAGCAGCTCGCAGGAAAGCAGCTGCTGAGTTTTGTGAAGGCAGTGTCGAGTAGTGATTAATGCATGAATCATCACCGGCCTACAAACACTACAAGCCTACAGTCAAAATGTCAAGACTAAAGAAAAGCAAACTGATGTTGAATCAATCTATCCTGGGAATATTTCTACTAAAGTTACATAATGTATTGCTTAATTCTATCAGGGCATATCTACAAGTTGAGAATATTGTTTGTACATCTCATAACAGTATCATTCTTTGCAGTTAAACACAAAAGTGATACAACCTTCAGATTCTTAACTTTAGGCTTAAACGTTCCTCTTAATAAACTGCAGAGCCCTCTATAACAACTATCTGTGGCACAGCAAGTGCAGTACTTCAGATTTAAATGAAGCAGTCCAAGACCTTTCAATAGCAAAAAGTAAGTTTTGTTGAGTTCATTATTCATTTGGGTGGAAGCACTACATTATGAATACCTAGTAAAGGAATCATCAAAAATGCACTAACATCAAAGAAATTTCAGTTGGTTCAGATGCTTCCTTTGTATTCCAGCAAGTTCCAAAAAAAGACTGCTTATACCATTTATTCCAGCTGCATATTTTCAATTGAAAATCATAAGACAATCTCTTCCTTTATACCTCACTTCTGCAATTACCCTCTCATGCAAGAAAACACTTAAGGTAACTGTTAAAGCAACCACTAGAGTTCTTGCTTGAATTAAATCCAGCATCCTTCTTTATCTAACATACCTACCTCAAAAAAACCCAAAGTATATTAACAGTCTGAGATAAAATAACTAAGTCAAACAAAACAAATACTTCCTTGATTGTCTAACAATTTGTCTTAAAGAAAGCCACCTCATAAAGCTGTTTGTTTTAAGCTGAAAACTACAAAGCTAACAAAACAATCTAGCACATGCTTTCGGGTTTCAGCTTTTTTATAACTGAAATCCTGTTAGTCAAACACAGCTACTCCTGATTTACTCTCCCATATAATGGAAACCTTCTAAGGGAGAGAGATGAATGGTTGTTGTGTGCTAGAAAACCAAACATATCTAATGGTAATTGTGTACACCATCTGCTTGCAAAGAGGACCTCAGTTACTACAGATAATGATTTACTTTGCCTCCAATTTTTATTAGAAACATGAAACACTGACTATAAGGAAAAACTAAAGCTACTGCTGTATAATCTGGGGTTTATTACTATAGTCATTTTTCCTGCATAAGTAAAAACTTCTGTAGCATTGGAATAAAGGGCAGCAAGCCATCCAAACCCACCTGGGCACACATCCCCTATCATCAGTACTTTAAGCCATACAGATATCCAGTGGATGGGACTGCAGTGTTCAGGAGGAAAACCACGGCTACAGCACAGCGCAGCTGCCAGCTCCTGGGATGTGCTGTGATGGGGCTCAGAGTATCCCTCAGCCTGGTCACACCCACGGACTCTCCTCAGCTCCAGCCCACCCTGGAAATACTGTGCAGCAGCACCCTGGGGTAAGGGATGCCAGCCCTACTTAATCATTCTGTACCCGAGCTGCAGCACTCATGTGTTGCCTTGCACCTTTGCCCATGTGTTCTGATGACAAACACAGTGAACACTGCTATCTGTGGGGCATTAACCCACGGAGATAAGAAATGCTGGTTATTATCTAAAGAAGGTTTATTTTCTGTTGTACATGTTAACCAAACTGCCCAGTAGTTCACTCATTCTGATGAGTAAACTGCCCAGTAGTTTACTCATTCTGATGGTTCAGAACGATCCTGTCATCTCAGCGCCATTTTGTGAACAGTGGTAACTTTAGTCACCACTTTTAACTCCTAAATCTATGCCAGAGAACTGAATGGAAAAACCCCCAAGGAGTTACACTCTCCTACAATGCTCTGTCTTCCAATGCATGCACCACTCCCATAGGGACACCAAGTCCAAGTCATTTATCAGAAGACCAAGTCAAGATCACTCCCTTAGGATTGAGCACCTATGCCACCTCAGGATAATATAGAAAGAAAAAGACAGGAACAACTGAAAGTAGGAAAATCCCGTGACAGGCTTGATGTACAAAACACTTTGCAAGAAGGAAGATGGTCTCCATAAAATTATGAGTTATACTGACCTTTCACCAATGGACACATTGGTGAGACTGAATGCTGGCTACCTGGAAAGCAGGCAGGAAAAGACAAGGCTGGACTCACTTGAATACCCACACAGTGGTGGGGAAAGGGAGAACAGAGCTTAATTCAAGGATAAGAGAACCTGCTGCCCTTGAGGAGGTGCAGCACTTGATTACATCAAGTTCCTGATTCAGCCCAGAATATGCATCCTTGCCAACCAAGAGACAAATTCATGTAATCTCAGATTATGGTTTTGATATTGTTTACTTCAATTAAGGCAGTAAACATTTTGTTTTTCAATTTCAGTTTGAAGATTAGTAACTCCTGTCTTTATAAACCAAATTATACAAGTACAAAAGCAATAGAAAAGAAAGACTACCTAACAGGCATACACTTGCCATTTGACCACAGAATTGCACAACTGCATCAAATTTAGTCACATGAAACGTCTTTATAGCTTCCTATCTAAAGGAAGGAAGTCTTGGGATAGCTCTACAGCAAGGGATTGCATGAGTGCACTGGGAGAGCTGAACTCCCCTGGCCAGACCCTTTTCAGCATTCACACAAGTCCATTTTGCACTGGCTCTGGTTAGTGCTGCTGTATCACACCACACAACTAACACACATTCTTCAAGGCAGCTGCCAGCCCCAAACAATGTTTTGAAGAAAGGAGCACTGTGTGACAATTTAAAGAGAAAGCTTCCCCAGAGGAGAGGATACTGGAAATAAACGAACTGCCTGAGTAAAACCACTCTCCTAGTCCTACAGAGTAGATCTGAATCCTGTAAAGGAAAGTAAGAACACAGGTGTCCCCATATCAGAGCGAATTCTTGTTAAGAAAATAGATATCATCAGAAGTTTAATACAAGAAAACCAAACGTATTAACTATGAACTACTGTGCTCAAGGCTGAACACTGGACAGGGAACAAGTACCCACTGCACAGAGATGAAGCACATTTAAACTCTGTACTCCTAATGCCAGGGTGCACCTAAAACTCTCACATTTGGAATTAACAGCAGAAAAAGAAGTACTGACAGTCAGTGGTGCTGTCAAGGGACAGAGAAGGTTAAGGAACTGTTATACTAAGACTGAAAGGGACACCAGCCCATCTTGAAGTCAGATGCCCAAAACCTGTGGAATCCTAATTTACCAAAACATAAGGTACATTTAAAAGTATGCAACATAGAATCAAGGTAATGCAAGGGAGTGTTCAAACGGCTGTTGTAATTCCCACCACTCATATGCCCAGAAGTGTCTTCTGCCAAGCTTAAGAGAACACATACCAAGAAATCCATTTCAGCCCCAAGCTTTCTCAAGGAATTTCCAAATAATCACGGCTGACTTGAGAGCAAAGACAAACTGTTGAAGCTGAAACAAGCAAAAGCAAGGTTTGCCTTTTGCTAGAAATAAACTTTTATCTTTGAGACCTACAAAGGCTTATCAGAGATAACAGCAGTTAATGTTGCAACAGAGTATCAATCTTTGAGTCAGGTTCCTCAGTACTTACAGGCAATTCCTCACTTTGCCATCTGCTACTGATCAGAAAACATCCTAATCGCTACAGAACAATCTAGAAGCAGGTTACACAAAAAAAATGAACTCCTTGGTCAGCCAGAACAGAATCCTTGGAAACATAACTCAAAAGTGGCATGTCAGGGAATCTGCAGAGTTCTCAGCCAGTAAGAAGTTACTTCACAAGTCAGAAAAGCTGCTGAAGTCAAAGCCAAGTAACTATCACATGATGACTGGCACACTAATTCAGATCCTTAGAGACTGTGTCAACACACTTGAAGCAGCTATCAAGCAAACACTATGTCAAGGGCAGCACTTGGTAAAAAAATATTTCCAAAGTTGCTCAACATTAAAGCAGTTAGATTTTGTGAAAACCAAGTTATACTGGTCTCAGTTGCAAACACCCAATAATGCCAAACCTGATAAAACCAATTCTGCACCAGATTTCTCACTGGCTGGAATTCATTATCAAGTTTCTCAACTATCTCTACATGGGTAGCAAGGTTTGAAATTCCTCTTTGGACTAGAGTTGCACAATAGAAACACGTGGATTATACGTCCGTGACTCTGAAATGGCATCACACTATTCTGAAAAACTAATTTTCCCTTCTGCAATTCTCAAACACTTCCTTACTTATTCACTACACGTGTCTGATTCTAACCTTAAATTTTCAGGAATGTGCTCTCTTTGTGTTTCAGTAATGAAAAAATGTACGGGTGCTCTAGACCACAGCGAGCACGAGCAGCTCGGTTGGGCTTGGCACACAACCCAACTGACTCATCATGCTCAACAACAGGCAAGCACCATCTTACTCAGTATTCCAAAAAGCAGCAGCTAAGTTTAGGAGAGGTACTTCCATTTCCCATAGGCTCCTTTCCCCGCATGTACCACATGCTACCTAAATGTTTTCTTAATTCCATATGTATATTTGATGGTGGTGAGGAAATTAATTACAAAATGCTCAAAGCTGGCACATGAAACGTTCCGCTTAGTGCTTGCTGCTCAATCTAAATAGAAAAGTGAAACACTAAGCGAGGTATGGTGAGCTATTCAGGTGGGAAAAAAAAATCTGCTGTCCTGAAGTCAAGGCATCACCAAACAAGCTTTCACATCTGCCCCACCCATACTAATCTTTCAGTCTCCTGTGATCATGACCTTATCCTAACTAGTGTTAACTCAAATGATTAAAAGGCTGCAAATGAGCTACAATATAAGAAGACTTCAGCTCATTTATTATTTTTATCTCTTATTCTTCTCCCCTCACCTACAACCCAAACCACACCCTCTAGCAAGAAAGGGGTCTCTATTTGCACCACAAGATCTTCCCCCAAGATTGTCATATAAAGCTATGCAGAAACACCCAGCTACTATACACTGACACAAAGTCGTGACTATCAGTAAATTAAAGAAAAAGTAAATAAAAATAAATAAAAACGAAATAAATCTGTGGTAAAATAAACTATTCTGTTGCCTCAGTTGCAGAAACCTAACACATCTCACGTGCCAGAATGTGACAAAGACAGTGCACCGAATGATGTTTGTAACTGCCAGTTAAGCAGAGGAAGGCTATATATACTTAATAGTTAATACTTTTAGGCATTATATACTATAATGGCTAAAAGTATTAACTGTGGTACCACATAAAATTCACAAAAGCTGATTTGAAAGCAAACTATAAAGCAATTCTTCATTTAAGCCATAACTATATCAAACAATCTATTCCAGTAATTCCCACTACGACAGCAGTTCAACGACGCTTCAGCTGGCAGCCCTAAAAAGCAGGAGCACTGTAAATCACCGTGCTTGCTGCACTGGCTCACGAGGGCTGGATATTTGAACTGCTCAGTGCCCTTTGGGAGCGGCATCGTCTGGGCTCAGTGAAACCGAAGCACGGGCAATGGCGATAACCATATTTACTACCAAAGAGACGGTACAGGAGTCGCCAAGACCGTCCCAGCTCAAAAATGATGGCAGATAAGCATTCGCAACTGCTACTCTATTTGAGAAATATTCTGGCCAGCTGCAGAACAAGTTTCCTTTGCTGCCAAAGCCACAGCTCAGAAACCTGATAGCGTTGTGTGATGTGGCTTTCAAGACGAGAAACCAAAAGCAAGGTAGTTATCGGTAAACAAGGAAGACACATTTCCTCGTATAACAGCCTTGCTGACCTAACAAACCTTCTCATCAAGGCACTGAAATCTCTCTATTTCCAGACACGTTTCGTATTTTACTCAAGATAGGGCAGGAAGAAAGCCATTAAGCAACGGAGCACTACATGCCCTACAGAAAAGCGCTGCTTCCTAGCAATGACATCGGTACCTCCCGCGTCTCCATGCCTCGTGCTCCAGGCGCGTTTCCAGGCTCTTCCCGGAGCGCAGTCCCTACACCCAACGCAGGCGCTCGGAGCGGCGTTCCCGGGCTCTAACGCGGTTCAGCGCCGAGCGCGGCAGCCGCCGCCTCCCGCCCGGCATCGCCCCCGTACCGCGGGCGGCCCTCAGAGGCTCCCGGCCGCCACAGGGCCCGGCGCGGAGAGGGGCGGGATGGCCCCCCAGAGCCCTGAGCCCCGGCGGCTCAGCCAGCTCCCGGGAAGGCCGAAGCAGGCGGGAGCGGGCGGGCGGCTCTCCAGTTACAGGTGCCGCGTCCAGCGTCGCCAGCCCCGGGGCCACCTCAGGCCGCTGCGACCCGCCCCCGCCACCCCGCCGAGCGCACAGGCCGCCCGCGTCACCCCCCTTACCGAGCAGGGCGGCCGCCGTCAGCAACCCCCGGGCCATGTCGGGGTGCAGGGACGGGGCGCGGCGGGAGCGGGCACGGACCGAGGGCGGGCGCGGGGCGGCGGCGGCGGCTCGGGGCGCTCTGGCGACGGCCCCGGCCGGTCATGTGACCGCTGACGTCAGAGGCGGGGCGTCTGTCACGTGATCCGGCTCGGGGCAGCGCAGCGCCGGCGAGGGAGGCGTGGATCTCGCGAGAGCGGGACCAGCGTGAGGGGAGCGGGTTTGGGGTGCCGGTGTGAGGGGGGAGTGGGTTTGGGGTGCCGGTAACCCCGCTGAGCTCTGTACTGCCTCCAGAATGTGCTTCGTGCCGCTGAATCTAAAGGCAGTCTAAGGTGAATACAGTTGTCTCACACAATTAATTCAGTCCCAGCTGTATAAAAACACTGGAAGTTGATGGTCTGTTGTCTCTGAAGTGTTCTGTCTCTATATACCCAGGTATACATGAGTCACATGTGTTCCAAAACAAAACAGGGACTGCTAATGACGTGTGTTTAGATGGGTAAAAATTGCACTTTCACATAGCTTCAGACGTCTGATGGCTGTTTAGGAATTCCTTTTCTTTTTTTTTTTTTTTGAGAAAACCAGCAACGAAGGTGAAGTTAGCTTGTAAACATTGTCAGCTGTAATGGAGATGGACAGCCCAGGTAACTTGATCACGTTGTAATCCAGTGCTCTCTTTTATGCACACTGTTAGGGGTGTGCTTACTTCATCTGAAACCACAGAAGCTGTATCTTGCTCCTGCAATCCTGTTTCTAGTACGATTGGAATGTGTGCCAAGAGCAGTGCGCCTCTGTTTCTCACACTGCCTGCTGTATAGTCCCTCTCCTCACTGCAGGCTGTTCCAGATTAATCACCTCTGAGGCAGAATGATTTCTGCTCCCAAGCTGCCTTCATACATTTTTACATTGAACCCATTTGAAATGCAATTTTAGCTACTCCCAGCTGCTAAAGTCAAGTTCAGCTGCTGTGAACTTGACCTTTCCTTGCTGTTTGTCTCAGTTCACTCACAGTTCCTGTTTCCACAAAACATCCTGGATAAGTTCAGTTGCTCCTTAGGATGACATGGGAATCTACCTTTCATTTTCAATGCTGTTGCTATAAATACGTATTTATTTTTTAATGCTGCATTTTTATCTGTGCATTTTTAGACATAATAATCTATTAATTTTGTTTGTTTGTTTTTCCCCACAACACTCCTAGCAATCTTTATTCTTTCCATGCATTGCCAAAAGCAGAAGTTAGTTTGAAAGACGACATGATGAGCAGCTCTGGTCAGGTGTTTGAATGACTCATCTGCAGAGGAGTTGAGGGTAATGGAGGTGGGACATGGGCTGTTCTCATTTTGGATCACTGTTTTTGGAACCTGCACTGGGAGTGGAGGAAGGTCTGTGGAACACAAAGTCTGCCACAAGACAAATGGGGAGGGAGGCCCAAGGTCAGGTTTAAACTTGACTTGGTGTGCAGTATTCTGCTTCCCTGCTGGAAAATCAGTAGGCATCTGTGAAGGGGAAAACGACAGATGCTTGGATTGCTAACAAAAAAATGATCACTAAATATACATAAGATGCATAAAGCAACATTACTGTGGTAAAACTTGGTAAATAAAGAACATAAGGTTATCAGCAGAGAATGATGTTGACCTTCCATGCTGCGGATCATTAGCTCACTGGGCCTGTATTAATGGTGCAGAGACAGCTCTGTATCCATTTCCACCTCCTCTCAGTACAAGTACTACCAGGGTGTTTGTGGGACAAAAGCATCAAGTCTTGCACAACTGTGCCGGCCATCAGCCCCACTGCTTGGTAACTTTTTGGCTGACATCAATCAAACATGGTAGCAGGGTAAGACATAAACAAACAAAGTTACAGCTTCTGTAAAAGCTGCTATATACACAGCCTGGAGGTCCAGATTCGTGCTGTCACTGAGGGAAAGGAAATGTAGTCCATGCCCAGCCACTGCACATCTCATCTGACAGAGCTGCTGGCCAGCATGCTCACAGGCCCAGACAGGAACCACGATGCACTCCCTGGCCTTTCTTCAGAGCTGTGGATGCAGAATGGGCTGCTCATGGGAAACACCCAGGAGAGTCAGGAGCCATTACTGCAGTAAAAACTGTCCTGTGAGGTCAAGGCAGAGTACAAACAAGGGAGACAGAGTACAGGCTAGGAGATTTTACAAGGAAAGAATTTCCACAAAACATTACTCCATTTTCCCATAGCCTTTTGCTGAGTATTACCTGATTTCACAGTTAGTTCCTTTCTGAAGAGAAAGCAATGGCTAACCAAGTTCATGGTACAGAGTCCACTCTCCTGAACATACCTGCCAAAGACAGTAAACCTACAAACAGAACGGAACCA
The DNA here is from genome assembly GCF_017590055.1 of Onychostruthus taczanowskii. NCBI lineage: Eukaryota > Metazoa > Chordata > Aves > Passeriformes > Passeridae > Onychostruthus > Onychostruthus taczanowskii. The sequence continues at coordinate 3,694,055 of NW_024503457.1, read as the reverse complement.
CTCAGGTTGGAAAAGGCCGACAGCAGGCCAAACGTCACTGAGTTCAACTGGTAACCCAGCAGTGCCCAGCCTACCACTAAACCATGTTCCCAAGAACCATATCTGTAGGTCTTTTAAATACCTGCAGGGATAGTGACTTCATAATTTCCCTGGACAGCTTGATCCAGTGATTAATAACCCTTTCAGTAAAAAAAAAGTTTTCCTTGTATCCAATCTAAACCTTCCATGGCACAGCTTGAGGTCTTTTCCTCTAATCCTGTCACTTGTTACCTGGGAAAAGAGAGCAATCCCCCCCACCTGGCTACAGCCTCCTTTCAGGCAGTTGAAGAGAGCAGTAAGGCTCCCTTCCTGGAGCCTTCTTTTTTCCAGCCTTAACAACTCCAGCTCCGCAAGCTGCTCCTTGTAGGACTTGTGTTCAGACCCTTTCCCAGCTCCACACCCTTCTCTGGACACGCTCCAGCCCCTCAATGTCTTTCTAGCAGTGGGGCCCAGAACTGAGCACAGGATTTGAGGTGTGGCCTCACTGGTGATGAGTACAGGGGGACAATCCCTGCCCTGCTCCTGCTGCCACACTATTGCTGGTACAGGCCAGGACGCCATTGGCCCTCTTGGGCATCTGGGCACACTGTGGCTCATGCTCAGCTGCTGCCACCAGCACCCTCAGGTCATTTCCACTGGGCAGCTTGCCAGCCACTCTGCCCCCCTGCCTGGAGCAGTGCAGAGACAGATCTGCATAACAAATTTAGACATTGAAGTTACCTGAAAGGTGTGTAATTATTTTTTCAAATATGTATAGCACAAAGAAAGGATGAAAAAAGCTGCAGCAGATCAAGAGTTAAATGTTTAACCCAGGTTCAGATAAAGAAATCCAGGGAAAGCTAAAATACAGAACCAAAAAAAAGACCCAAGGAGAGGGCAGAAAGGAGGCTGTTGGCTGGCTAAGGACAACTGTGACTGCCAGGCTTGGGAAGCACCTTTAAGTCAGCCCCCAGCCTACATTCCCACACACACTTTCCCTCAGGAAATGCTGGGCTAGATAACAGCATGTCACATTTAGGAAAATTGCTTTTTAAATGTAGATATGTTTGGATATGCTAGAGCCCCCAGATGCATCCAGGCTCCTGCTGTTATTTTTGTCATTCCATAGAAGCTGCTATACAGTTTGTTCTAAGGACACTGAATTGCCAAGATCCAGGTTTCCCTGACATACCTGAACATAGATGCTCTATAGAGGACATACGTTACTTTGCTACTGCCCAACATCTTCAACAATGGGTGATCTTCCAGGAAGAAACATTTAACAACCTCTGCCCTGTGGGTACAGGTACTCTCAGGCAACGTGACCCCAAAGAACTGACTGATTGAGGCACATTGCTCAGCCAAATTCCATCACCAGCTACTGCAAAGCAATCAAATGGAGCTGTTTCACTATGGAGAAGTGATTTCTATGCTGACTCATAACTGCTTACCTCTTTGGTTTAGCACCTAAAACGTCCCAGTAAGAAAAATTTGAGGAAATCAAATTAAAAATAAGGACCTGAGAAAAGGAGTCACAATTACCTGGCCTGTCAGTTTCTCCCAAAGCTTTTGAACCTCTGAAGCCACTTGCAGATCAGTCTGGAAGAGTAAAAGTCTTCAAGGATCATGCCATTCTCTGTAGGTTCAGTGGGACAAGGGGATGGGTAGAGATGAGCAGCGGGATGAGGGACAAACCCCACTCCCACAAGCAGAAAGGCAGAACCCCTCTGAATACTGCTGCTTCAGGTTATTTGCAGGGGATGATACAGTTGGGTACCAAGGGCATAGAGCACAGAAAGACAGGCTTCATAATTTCCACTGCTGTGGAACAATTAATTTTTAATTGCTAGACCAGAATAACATGACCAAAGAGCCCTTAGTCTGTAACAATTAAGAAAAATTGCACATCTCAGCACTTTTAATTAACATTGCTTCTTGAGGCAGAACCATTTCAGTCATCTTCAGGATAACACCACTGCTTTAAGCTATTGTTTAAAGCTACTGAACCAGAACATTTGGGTTCAGAAGGGGCAGGCAGTACATTCTCACTGCTTCCTAACAGCTACTGCACACTACTACCAGTTCTCAGTGTGGATAAAGCCTCTCTGGCCATTACCTTTCTGTGAGGCACATATTCCTTTTTGGTTTAGAAGTCTGGTAAGATGGATCTGATTGGTTTCCATATACATAAAAAGTGAACCACAAAAGGAATGGTACAACACTAAAAAACCAACCTTAAAAATAAACTGAAGTGCCACATTCTCACAAAGGCTAAGAAATTAATCCTTAATATGCATCAAAGATTTTATTTGCATTAACTGAAGATTCAAATATTAAAATAAGTCTACATTAAATTATAATATTAAATATGCTTTAAATACAACAAACTAAATGTGTTTAGTTTCCAAACACAGAGGAAACAAAAATAATTCAGAATGCAATACAATTAATAACACCAGAGGACAGAATAAGGACTTTTAATATGTAGTTCCATAAACTGTCACCTCATAGCACTGTTTACTTTAAGAAGTGGCCTTTTAATTGATGCACAAACCCCACGATACATAAACTTAGTAAGGTATCTCTCAAGAAAATATTGCTCAGGTAAATTCTCCTTGATGTAGTGATCAAAACTCCTTTGGTAGCTCTTTTTCAGAATTAAACATACCAGTAGACAAATCTGGAAAATAAACAGTCTTGCAAGTATTACCAGAAAAGGTGTCTTCCTTATAGTTACAGTTATCTAACAGATCTACAATGTCTTTCACTCTAATTCAAATCAACTTACATATGTACAATATGTAACAAAGTACTCACAAAGTCCTTAGTCTTTCAAGGCAAAAAGCTATGCTTTCCCAATATTGAGACCATAAAAGGATTTTTTTTAAAAAAAGGTTTTGTTTTCTTAAAGTGGAGCACGCTGTACAGTAGGTTCCCTGGATGTTATTTTCAAGGCAAAACTAAATGTTACAGCAATTACAGAAACAGTGAAATACACCTGCTGCCCTAAAATGAGGTAGGGCCTCGTTGACTCAGATCTCATCTTTGCCACCCAAGCCAGCAGAAGTAGTAATAATAGAACAATTCATATTTTAGCTAAATAATCCAACAGCTCAGTACACACATTAATGCAGTTGTCCTCTTGGCACTTCAAAAATCTCACTTCAAAACCTGATTTATCCAAACCAGACTGAAGTTTGTAGCAACTTGGAAGAAAATTAAACACAAGTTTAAGGGTTTTCATGGTGCAAAACCTCAGTGCATTTCAACAACACTGCTTGTACATACATGTTCATCAATGAAGGGTTTTTAAAAAGTTACCCAAGTTGTAACTGTAGCAAAAGAATGCAGCATTTAGGGACTTTGTGGATGCAGTTAGGAACATCTAAATGAAGAAACCAGACTTGCATCCATGACAGAAGTATTTCTCACGCAGGTGATTTTACCTTTCCATCCAACTTCAATGACATTGTTAAACAAAACTGCAAAACTAAATTTTGAAGAACCCAAAAGAACAAAAAATCAACTAAGGGGAAAAAAAACCCCCAGGGCATTTAAAATTAGTAAGAAGTCTTGACAAAGGTGATCCATTAACATGTCATTTTGTTTCGTTTCCACAGCAGGGCATGCAGCTGCTTGAGTAATATACATCAACCTGAAATCTGCTAAAAGGAAAGTCTGGAACAGCATATGTATTTGGTGTCCTAAAGATATATGTGGATGATTTTGGTTTTTATTTTTTAGGGTTTTTAATTTTTTAAAATAAAACTATTTCTTCTCCTTTATGCAACATAGTGGTACTGATTGGGGTTGTCTTTGTCTCTCTCCATATAGTCTCTGTCAATGAGAGATTCAATTCTCTTTTTCAAGTCTCCAGGCTACAAGAAAAGATGAGATTAGTGTAACAGTTAGTAACACAAAGGCAAACATATTTAAAAAAACACTGCTAAAAGCTACATAAGAAATGCACTAGAGTACACAATTGATATAGTACTGACACTGACTTATTTCTGTTCACACAGTACCTTCATCTTTGGGTTTAATTCTATGATGTTTCATGTTTCTTGCTCTTATAGACAAGATGAATAGAAACATATATTACATGTATTTAGATAAATCTAGGATGGTTTGACAAACAAAAACATGAGTTACCTTTACAGGAAATTTCAGTTGATTATACAATTCAGAAACAAGAAGATTATGACCAAGAGTCTTCCTCATCTTCATTATTCGTACAATAGCAGCATCAATCTGATATTGCCTGTCCTGAAATACTCTTTCAGTTGTGCTGACCTGTTCCTCAACCTAAAGAAGAACACAGCACCACAAATCATATCACCCTCTGTTGCTACTTTTTATTAATTCTATCTCTATAGTTAGCCTTTGCAATAAAATGATGCTCATGCATTCTTCTTTGAGACAGATGCATGCATTACTGCATTCTGAGGGCTAAGTGATGTCTGAAGTGTACTGCTAAAGCAAGTAAGAGAGAAAATTCAGGATAATGTAAATGGAAAAATGTGTCTTATTTTACATTATTTGATAAATAAAAGTAAATCTTAGAAACTCCCTTTTTTAAGAGAACACATAACGCTTTGACAGCCCAAATACAGCAGCGTTTTGTGTCAAACTCCAGTTTGACTTTCAGGGAATTTAACATGCAAAGGCAAAAAAGAAAAAAGCCACTGTTAATTAAAATGTCACCTTGTGTCAAGAATGGAAATTCAGACACAACAAAAAAGGTTTGTTTTCACTGCAGAATCAGGGACAACCCTGACTTATATAGCCTTCTTATCTGCTAAATATAGAAGTGACATGGTGACATTTGATTCATGAGTTCCATACAGTACCAACACTTCACAATACCACAGAAACTTCTAAGATGGACTGAAACATCTACAAGATCCTTTTAGTTTAATATACAGCCATTTAAATTTGCAAGCACAGGAAGCAACCTAACTTGTTTTCAGTTTCAGTGATTTTCAACTCTTTATTGCCCGAGTCATCTTGAATACACTAAAAATTAATTATAATTTGAATTTAAATATTCATTTTTTTATATGCAAAAAATACAAGAGATTATGTCTTTCCATATGGGATATGTAGATAAACAGTTAATACATACACTGAATTAATGTAAAAATTACGTACTGTTTCTTTCATTTGAATCTGGTTGATCTTTATTCTAAACAATTTATGCTTGAAATCACCATTAAAGATGAATTTATCTCCATCTTCTACATCCTTGCCCTTTGGATTTTTAATCAATACTCGTGCTTTTCCACAAGCTAAAGACTGCAAGGTTCTTCTTAATTCACTGTCCTCTGTGAAGGAGTTCAAATATGGGAGAAAGCAGAACAAAACATTAACATCAAGAGTTTATTGGATTAATCTAGAAATCAATTGAAAAGCCAGTGGTTTTATGTTAATAGTTTCTTCCAACTAAGTTCCAATTAAGAAGTAGCTCATAGCCTTCAAACTTGGTCTTGTCTTTCACAGGTTAAATGCTGAGAGCATGCATAGGATTATATATATCAGAAAGACAGATTTAGGCTCATCTCAGTGAGTTTTCCTTCCAAAATAATTTCAGAAAAGATTTCACATTAACACAAACTTAGTTTTATTGCTTTAGTTTTGTGTGGTAGTAACAGGACTTCAGAAAAGAAAAAGTCAGTGTATGACAAGAAACTCAAAGCCACCTATTTCAAGATCTGATCAGTGTTTTTATCACACAGCAAAAAATACATAATAGAATAAAAATACAGGAGTCTAAATTGACAGGAAGAAGTTTTGTGGGAGGGTATAGCTGACAGCTACTATAGTCAAACTTAACCCAAAACAGGGAAGTAATAGACACAAGTGTGTGAGGAAAATTTTATCTAGTAATATTTAAGGCTAAAAGCATTTAGACAAGATAAAATGAAGTCTTAAACATTCTAATTATGTTGCAAAGTCTTGTATCAAGATTTTGCATTGAAATAGCCTCTGCAGTCTCTAAAATACTTTATTCACAGTACAAAATTATCACTGAATGTGTTGGATCTCCTGAACAGAGTTTTAGCCTAAAAACTGAAAGAAAGGTTTTGCAATCTAGTGCTGAAGTACAGCTGAGTAAAAGATTAACACTATTGCTATTTTTAAAATACTTGATCTTTTACACAGAGGCACCCTTTCCTTCTTTTAAACTTCCAACTGTTCTATGATTTCTTAAAAAAAAACCTTTAATCAACGTGGGCTAAACTGGCATTTATGACATTTGAGACATTTTGTGTGTTTCAGCCTCAGTAAATGCAGATTGTTGAGCTGTGTTTTTGTCCAAACACAGGGCTGCTGTTAAAACACTCTGGAGCTTTGCCTGTGAAGTCACAGGTTACAGTGTGCCAAAAGGAAGAAATTTCCAATTATCTATCAGTCTCTGAAGTAGAAGTAAAAACTACAGCTCCTAGAGGCTCCCTTGTCAGGCAAGCAAAAACACAATATATTTGGATAGCACATCTTGAAGAAGCACAGAGAGAAGGTGACCATTCTTTCTCTGAGTAACAGTTTATGCATTTTTTCACTGTCCTAATGTACCAGGGACCATGAAAGAGGCTGATGGTGATTTACTGTAACAGTGATTGGAAAACACAAATTCCAACCATGGCCAGTTAATCCCTACAGGAAAAATGGGGAGGAACTTGTAAATTTACAAGACCATGTAGTGACATGACAAGGAGGGAATGGCTTCAAACTGAACCAGAATAGATTAGGTATTAGAAAGAAATTCTTTATTGTCAGAGTGGCAAGACACTAGAACAGGTTGTCCAGAGAAGTTCTGGATGCTCCTTCCCTGGAAGTGTTCAAGACCAGGCTAGATGGAGCTCTGAGTAACCTGGCTTAATGGAACCTGTCCCTGCCCAGGGCAGGGGGCTGGAACTGGATTATCTTTAAGATCCCTTCTAATCCAAGCCATTCTGTGATTCTATGCTATTCATCCTGGCCTCACAGGAACTCTGTGGAACATGAACTGTCCTTGCCACTTAAATTTCTATACTACTTCTCCAAAGGGGAGAGAAATACAGACATGGCGCTCAGTGCAATGGCACAGAGGTAGCTCCAAACTATCAATTCCAGCCACCTGCCTTAAAAACAGTCTGTTCAATTCCTTATTTTGTGCTATAATGGAATGGATTTCCATGCAGCAGATTTTATCTGTTGCTGTCAGGCAGCCAGAATGCCAGCTCCAAGGGACAGCAATCCGAGATGAGAAAGCAGGACCTGGATCAGGCTTGCATGAACCTGTGTTTGTTCTGTAAACATTGTACTCCAACCTAATGAGCCTCTCCAGACTATCCAGATGGTTATTATCACTGGCATGGATTTTCTTCAGCTCCCTTACCTTAAGGGAGAGGATGACTAAGTAACTTGAAGCAATGAGACAATGGAACACCCAGGCTGTACTTCCTTCTGCAATGCATCACTCTGAACCACAAGGATTGTTGATATCTCCATTTTACAGTCTTTCAGTAAATATATTACAATATTTTAGTACTTTTAAGGGCTCAAATACTCTTTCAGATACTGCTGTATTAGGTTGATCTTAAGTTTCAACATGTGAAGGACTACTGGGTACAAGCTGCTGATTGATCCAAAACTTGCAGAGAGTCATGATAGCAGTGTTTTGCTATAACTATTTTAAGAGAGTATAAGAATTTGGGGAAAAAAACCCATCCAGGAACATAAAAACACAAGACAGATACTGCAGATGGTAAAAAAGAAAACTGTACTCTTCCTCAGCTTCTTTGTCCTTCAGGTTCAAGTGCAGAGGCAGAGAGCTACAGAGTACACACTCAGCACACACTGCTGCTCTGAACAAACCAGACCTGCTGTCAAGGGGCACCCCAGCAACAAGAAAGGGCAACAGGCAGGTGAGCTCTCAGAACAGCTCAACTGCAAATACTCTTAAATCACCCCCAACTGAAAGCATTCTACAACAGATCATTTTCAAAATATAGTATGTGAAACTGAACAGGAGCAAAAACAATCTGTACACACAACAGTCTTTATCCCCACTTATATTTTAAGAATTGCAGATTCTTAAATTGTAAATCTAATAGGTTGTTAGTAGTATTACATGCCACACAGCTCTTACTAATAATTTTCTGAAGGGTCAATTTTACACACCAAGAAAATACACTAAGAAACACCTGCAGTGTGTTCTCCTCATCTCTTTTGGTGTGTGTATGCTATTGACACACGAAGTTTGTCCTAATGATCATGACAAATTTCTTAAAATTAGGCCTTCACATACCAAACCATAATTGCCAATCACTTGATGAATAAATTTAAAAACCAGAAAGTATTCTTCCTACCTACACCAGTAGCCATTTTAATTTCTTCGAAACTGAATTCATCTCCTTCATTAAACATAAGCAATACTAACGTCTGAAAGAGCGATACTTGAAACTCCTTCTTCCCCTAAAAGGGAAAAAACAAATAATAGTAGCATTCTCAGAATTTTCTATTGTACTGCCTACATTTGACAGTTACAGAAAGTATACATTAATTTTCCTATTTCTAGAAGAATGGATATGCATTTTAGAATGCCTGGCACGCAGAAGAGTCTGCTGAATGTAGTATTGAGGAAACAGGATATTTATAAAATCTCCTGGTTTTGCTCCTCTTACAGTAACAATACAATAACACAGCAGAAGCTCGTTAGAATGGCGTGGTATTTACTTCACATCCTTCATTTTAATTACAACATATGACATTTTGGTGTTGCCGCCATCAAGAGTGAATTTGTCCGTAATGAACTCAAATTAATATTCACAATGAGTTAGCAGAAGAATTCAAGGGATTTTCTGTTTTTGCTGTGGCCCACTGAAGCTGCCTATTACAAAGGAAGATACTGCATGAGACAAAACAAAACCACATGAACAAATAGTACAGTTATTTAACAGTTAAATAATTCAACAAGCATTTAAATTTTAACCACAGCCATCACATGACTTACACCCTTCAGTCTCTTTATGTATGTGAAGCATACCAAAAGCATCACCAGGATTTCTACAATCAAAACAATTCCCAATTACAGATAAAAAAATGCTGTGTTCTTATTGTTGTTTTAATTTCTTGCTTTATTACAACTTCATTTATTTGAAGGAGCAACAATTCCTATCAAATTAATATTACCAAAAGGTATCATATTGTTGTCTTGTTAGCTTTCAGTTTAATAATAAAAAGCCTACTTTCTGTACAAAATAACAGTACTGCATTGTGATTGTTCCTAAACAAAAATGTTACTACCTTTATAAAAAAATGCAACACAATACTAGATTCCAAATAACTAACTAAAATTTTAACCTAACAGGCAAAGCAGTATCCAAACAAGCTTACTTCCTTAAATTCTGCCTTTAGGACAGCATGTCCTAAAGTGGTCTGCCACTGAAGTTTTCGACCACTGTGTTTTCCCAGGTAAAAGGTTTTAAATACCTCTTGAAGCTTTATCATCTGTTAAGAAAGGAGAAGAAACACGAGCATTATATCTTGCAGTGACATCAAATGATTTCACATTGTAATTTCTTTCTTCTCCTCAACCATGTTTCAAAATAGGTTCTTTTGTGGGAAAAACTTAACCCAAAGAGCAAAATTTTGCTCTCAAGTACTACTATGCATATAAGAAAGCCTTAATTCAAAAATAACTGCATTTTCCTTGGGTTTTTAATTTCCTTGTTTTGAATAAGAGTAAACTCCCTGTAAAGGGTTTTAAACCCCAAAAGAGATACTGGTTTTGTCCCGGACTTCGAATCTGACCTAGAAGTCATGGGACAAAAAGCATCCATCCTACAGCTTTACACTGGCTAGTACCATCTGCTCTTAAGTTCTTCCTGTAATCTGAGGATGGAATGGAACTCCAGTCCAATGCCACTACTTTATGCCCTCTTACTTCCAAGTAAGGGGGTCCTACTCTTCCATTTTCATGATGTGTTGCTCAGGTTGGATCCTTCAGAAGTAGTCTGCCACAGAGGAAAAGACACCTCAGGAACAAGAGTACAAGAGCCTCCATATCTTTCAAACTGAGTGGGAACCCCATTACCACCTCTGGCCTCTGAAGTGCTTCCCACACCTCCTATCAAACAAGGTATTGAAATAGGGACTCCAAATACACATTTCAACCTAAACTGCTACTGAAAGGAGCTTTGCAAGCATCTCTCAACTTGGAAACAATCATTTTTCAAGCAAATACTGTTTAAATGCAGGGACTAGTTTTGTGTGACACACTGCAGGGAACAGACAAAGGATCTTTGAAAAAAGGAACTTGCAAAAACACAACTATTGACTAGTTCAAAGTGCCTAACCAATGCAGTTAAAGATTGACTAAATTAAGGTGAACTGACCATTGCAAACTTTTCAGTAACTGACTGCAATGCTAAGTAAGGCAATGATATTATTATTATACAGGTAAAAAAACCCCAAAACACACTGAGTGAAATAATCATCTGAAGAAAGTGGACTTTATCCACTACGTTCTATTTTCTGCAATTCTGGAATCCTTAAAATTACATAAACCCCTTAGATATCTAGCAGAAAAACTTTAAATGAAGGGCATTAATGCACACTGTGGTAATGATTTCATTTGGTAAAGTGTATTTAGAAGAAGAATTCAAACACAAACCTCTGAATTTAAGTGGACTTCCATAGGTGTATAAGTTGGCCAATATCCCATAGTCAATATATTTACTGTCAGGTCTATATTTCCTGGGTCACTTTGGTTCTGCATATACTAAAATACAAGAGACAAAAATCATTCAAGTATACTTACTATCTGCATAATTAAAAAATGTATATACTTAAGTTAGAAATTTAGGATTAGTGTAAGTAAAAATTCTTAAGGCCACAGCCTTGGTTAGACATGCTCTACCAGGATTTTGAGTAACTATCTAATGACCATTTCCCCAACTTCAAAACACAGCAAGCAGTTGGGACCGCAAAGAAAAGATCAACATGCCTTGAAATATTCTAGACCTCTGTCTATACAGGGTGCTAAGGTCAAAGAAGCTTTAATCACATGCAAATATGGCCAAAGAAAAGAAGCCATGGCAAGGACTGTAAGATCAAAAGGATCCCCTTGGACTTCTACATCTGTTAGACAAAACTTTTTCATATAATTGGAGTAGACCATCAATCGAGCCAGACTGCAAAATCTGGGACAGAAGAGTCACTACAGTATTTTATTACAGGTGTTGTCCTGGATCAGATCTCTAACCCAACATCCTGACTTTAGTAAGGCCCCAAAACAAGTGCCCAGAGAGAAATGAAACAACAGGGTGAGCATGTACAGTAATTCCTGCAAGCATTCATTAGTCACCAACAAGCTGGAAACTCTGGGGCTGACACATGCATGGTTTCTGTGCACTTAGCAGCCTTCAGGGAGTTTCTCTGGTGTGGTCCATTCACAAAAAATTCATCAGAGCAGCACCAGTTTACAAAATGAGGGGATACATACTTCCAGGGATGTCAGTCAACTAAATTATGTGGTATTTAGACTAATTTATTTTAAACGGAATCAAATAAAATTGTAAAATTATTGCATACAATAAATAAATTCTGTTGTATAAACAGAACATTAAGTAGACACTATTTTTATGACTAGGACCTGCTTAAAAGCTGTTTTGTTTAATTTTAGCTTAATCCAAGGGACAGCACCATTAAAAGCCTCCCCATGACTGTGGGAAATTTAGTATACAAACAAAAGCTAATGTACCTGCTTGAACTGTACCATGACATCTTTGGACAGCTCCATGTCCTTGAACATGCCCTCCAGTTTGCTGGTAAAAGCAGCACCACATTCTGTCACACACAAAAAAAAGTAAAGATCCCACAATTACAGAGAAGCACAGAACAAGCGATAAACATTTAACCTGAGACAGCTGAGTCACATTTACCAGGTTACAGAGCACCCTCAAATAGGTGCCTTTTCAGGATTTTGCTCCACTGTATCCTCTGTAGGTACATTAAATAAACCAGTCTCATACCTAAGAAGTCAGCCTTATAGTTGTTGCTAAGCATAATGAAAGGTCTGAGATATATATACATATATACACACACACACACTTACATCCTCCCTTACTATTTAAGGGCTGAACAGCTATTACATAAAATTTGGCTTGTCACTTCTTAAAAGCACAAGAAAATAGGGATTGCAAATTTGCACGCCTAAAAGTAATACAAATTTAACACATCTGAAGACACCTACCATGTTTAAGCTTTGACAACATGGACTTCTCAGCATCTACTGATGCACTTTTTCCAACCAGCAGCCTTTTGGCTAAGTCTTTTTTATAAAATGCCTCAAACACATCTTTCCCTGTAATGAAATTGAAACAAAAAATAAAATGAAGTGAAATGATACATTCTATCTGCATCACTGCCCTTCAGATTTGTGACACAAGCCTTTCTCATGAAAAGCTGATTAGCAGAACAATATTCACTATGTAGCAGTGAAGAAAAACATGCAGACATTTTGTTCTTTTTAAATTTTAATAATTTTTAACATATTTTGCAAAATGTTTACTTATTTATTTTTGTTCTGCCCCAGGACCTTGAGCTGCCTTGTATTTCCCATTGGATCAGCTACAAAACACACAAAATTACTCTGGGGTCCAGAAAATATTGTCCCTCCTCTGGTCTGATTTATTAAAAGAAAAAGGGAGGAGGGAGGTTTTCTGTGTATTAAAGAATATATTTTAAAACCTAAGGGAAAGAAAAGTCTTAACAGAAGTCTTCTCATATGGTTTGCCAATAGCCTTTTGAAATGAAAGAGTCATACAGATACCCACAAATTTTCACACCTTAAACCCAAACTTCTCCCATATGACAGTGCAAGGTGTTTGCCTTTTAAGAGGAACAAATTTACTGCAACCCAAGGCACTACTTGTGCTGTCGACAGCAGCCCCATGTAACTCCTTGTGAACACCTTCCAATTTAGGCTTCTTATGATAGTCTTCTTCCCTCCCCATCCTGTCCTGATGAAGTTTTGTGAACCAACTGCATCAAGACACTATCAAAAAGGCCAATGCCCAGAAACTACCTACTACTTATCATCTGTTCTTCAAAGGGCTCTTATGTACTAGACAGCTCAAAATAAAATCTATGCTTTTAGCTGAGCACTACAAAAACTATGAAGAGAAAGAGAGTTGGTGAAAGTTTCAGATTAAGAAAAATTATTCTCTTAGGTTGACAAGCTGCCAGTACAACTGTTTTCTCTCACCATCTCCATCTGACAGAAATGCTGCAATTATGATTCAATTATGCAAATGATACTACTTTATGACTTGACTGTTTTCCCATCATATTGTAGTTGTTTGGGATTTTTATGAGGAGAGAACCCCCTAGATCTCAGACAAACTAATACAGAAGTGGGTAATTCCTGCTATTCCACCCCAGCCCAGGATACACATTCCATTTCCCTCAGAGCAGTGACAATGTATTTATATTGGATTAGACCACTGGTTTTTCTAACAGCCAATCTAGGAAAAAAAAAATCCTAACACATTCAAGAGTTTTGCTCAGACAGTGACATATATGAAGGAAATGCATTTCCGAGGCAGTGAAACTGAGCAATAACACTTTTTCCTATCATTTTGAGCCTTCCTCTGCATTTCTTCTTAGCTATGATGAGAAAAGAGAAGTCAAAAAAAGTTGCTGGGTTTTCATGCTTTGTACCTACAACACACGTAAGTGAACAGGAAAGCCTGTACTGTCATTAGAGGAGAAGTTGTGGTTAGAGCCATAGTTAATTTGTGTTAAAAAACTTCCAGCAACACCTCTAACTCTCAGGTCTCCACTCACAAGACTCTGGAAGGTCTGTAACTTGCCAATCTCCACAGAACTATTTGTCCTCCCCTGTATATTTATTGTGCTCCTTCAAGAGAAAGGCAACCTGAATTAAAGACTGAGTTAAACAGAAATTCATGCTGAAAAAGAGTTGCACTCAGAGGAAAGCAGCCCTGGTAATAGCAAAGGGAACAGTTTTAATTGCATCAACAGTGAACTGCTATTGCTTACCATGAATGAATCTAAATATGATCATTATTTTGTCAAGGATTCTTTCCAGCTCTTCATCTGTTGCTTCTTTATTGCCAGCTCTTAACTTGGAATCCACATATTTTGCTACAAATAAATAAAATTATGTAACAGCTTAAAAAATAGATCTGAAATAACCAACTTAAGCATTTCCTGCTTGACATATTACTATGTGTCAAGTACTACTATATGTTAAAACATAGGATAAGCACTACGTTTTCTATTTTCCCTTTTCCCATCCCTATGCTCAGTGGAATGACAGAGCCCTACTGTATTACTGGAATATTACTGGAGCCCTAGTATATACAATGGAAAAGTACTGCAAAAAGGAATAGTCCAAGGCAAAAAATGAATACAGGATAATAATTCAAATTAATACATTAGAAATTCCCACATTTTGTGTCATACAAGCACATTACTTGTTGAAAGACAATGTTTTGGAAGTGTACAATGTATATGAATGTATTTTATGAGAAACAGAAACAAACAACATAAAGAGGACTAGATTTTTACCATGTCCCTCATGCTCCTTGGTAGGAGCATATTAACATTGTAACAGAAGCAATGCTTTCCAGTTAGTAGTTTCACAATGCCAGAAGTAAGGTTAAGCCTTGAATTTAGCTAAGTATTTATTAAGCCACATTAGTATCCTTATACAACCTTCTGTGAAAGAAGAAAACCTTTGTGGAAGCTGGAACACCATGATCCACAAATGACAACAGCCCATATCATGGCTTTAACCTGTATCACTGTGTTGTGCAATCTGTCCTACATAAAGCTGATTTTAGAAGGAAGACACAAAATCAGCCAAATAAAGGCAAAACAAAGTACAGAGGAAAAACAAACAACCAAGGAGCAGGATCCTCTCCTGGTGCAAAATGCCACAGCTCCTGTTTCTCAGCAGGCAAAACTGTCAGGATAGCTTTTGCCCAATCAGGGATAAACTAAATAGTATTTTTAAAGTATTTGTTATTATCTTTCCCCTTAATAAGCACAAGTTCTCCTGTCAAGGTAGTGGGTTTTTTCCCAGTATTAAAACTCCTTTTATCTGAAGGCTTTAAAATTGCTATCCCAAATTCAGCCTTCAAGGCAGATGGATGGGCTGTGCTTACTTCTTTCTGAGAGATCCAGAACATCCCCAAAACTCCTCTACTACCACAATTAAATCCAGTTCCCCTTTCCTTGCCACAGCTGCTCTTCCCCCTGACCAGTTACTCCCGTGGCAGCCCCAGTGAGCAGGTGTTAGCCCTGTGCAAGCAGCAGAGTGCAGGGACAGCAGGTGACATGCCCCACCAGGCCCCCCTGACACACACCCCAGCTCTGGGGCCCACCACACACCCGGGTTTCACATCTGCCTCGTGTCCCAAAACAGCTCTCCTAAAGCACAGTGCGACTGCACCACTATTGCACTAGCACACTCAGCAGCATTATCATGCTTTCTATAGATTTTTGAAATATTTTACAGAAAAATATTTGTGTACCTATCAATTCTGCAGGCTTATTTGGTCTCTTGTTGATAAATGTTTCAAAGGACTCCTTCATCAAGTTTACAAATTTTTCATTTTTCTGAAAGCACACTTCTATGATATGGTCCACTTTATCCTTAAAATCTAGTAGCTCTTGCACCATATCCTTGTCTTTTTCAGGATTAACCACTATTGTTGTCCCAAAGTTCTGTAAAACAAATACTTTTGATAGTAAAATACTTTAGAGTGCTACCTATCTCCCCCAACAGACACATTTACCCTTATAAAAATTATCATTAGAAAAAGGAATTTTTTTACAGAACTGTTTATGACTTCAGGTTTTAAAAAAATGAGATGCATTGAAATTTAAAATAAAAACTAGACACACATTAATGGATTTCAAACATTAGTGCTTGATTGAAATATTATTTACATTTAAGACAAAAGTAAAAAAATATACAGTAGACATGACCATGATGTGCAAGTTCACAGTGAGATACAGATCTATGATTCATGTAAAATAAATTAAATGGAAACTGCCTCAGAAATGTCAAGTATAAAGGAAAATGTTGCACTATTTTTCTTAAACCCACTACAGAGTTTAACTGATTAAACAGGTAGCAAAAATTTAACTGCTGCTCAGCCCTCAAAGATTTCTTTTTCATCAAGGGCTCTAAACCAAAATGATCCTTGCTGACTTGCAGGGAAACAAAACTTTCTCAGGCACAAGAAGCAGCCACAGACCTGACTTTCTCTTCCCATTCCTACATTTATTATCTCAGAGACAGAACACCATTGTCTAATGAATATCTAAAATACCCTGTGAAGGAGGATTTTCACCTCTGGACAATTAACATTTGCTTTATCAGTGCCCTGGACTGAATGATCAGTTTTCCAAGGTGAGACTGAGGACACAGCACAAGCAAAAACCAAAACAGTAATCAATGTGTATATTTTTGCCAACTGAAGTATGTTAGCCAACAACAGTAAAAGAGATGGGGGAAGTCCCTCTCCAGCCTCAGAATTTCCATTGCATTATCTAATTTAGCCACTGTCATCTTTCATGGACATCTCCCTCAAGTACCATTTCAGAGTAAAGCTGAACACAAGGCTCCCAAGGTCCTTAGAATCAACATGTGTATCACAGAATCACAGAACAGTTTGGGCTGGAAGAGACCTCTGATGGTCACCTAGTCCATCAGATCTTCAACTTGGCACAATTTGCCCTTCATTAGCATTTGGGCATCTCACAGTCTCTATCAGGTACATTCACAAATTGCAAGGCTTTCCCCCCCATTCTGAAACAGCAAACCTAGATGCAAAAAGCCAAATGGCATCTCTGAATTGACAAAAGGATGACTACAGTGGAACACAGACCCTTACCACAGTAAATTGGCTCACAAGACAAACATTAGAAGTTCTTGAAGCCTCTCTTCACTGTCACACAATGTTTGGAAGGAGATTTACTGACACTACAGAAAAGGTATTCTAGGCTTTTGAGTAGGTACACAACCATCTTAAAGCTGTAAGAGGTCTGATTCTGTGAAACACAGGGTATGATAATCCAATTTAACAACTCGCTGTTGTGAGAGGAGAGATTCCTTTCCTTGTTTTCCACCCATCTTGAACTCCTACTTCTTTCCTTGGACCAGCACATGGACTTGACTGTGAGTCTCTTTAGCTCACTAAACCTGGGATTAAACTGACCTTGCCCAGGTATTGTGATAAAACAGATAACAGGAGAGCCTATGTAGTGGCAGGCAGCACTAGGATTAAGTGATGAGCATGACCTGGGAGAAAGAGGATCCTCCTCAGCCACAGCACCACCATTCAACTGGGCAACACCCTAAGGAGTAAACTCCTCCTCCGTTCTGGGAGCAAAGGGAAGTCATGTTCCACTCCCATGAGCTGCAGCACTGGGGGATCATGCTGAACTCCACTCCAGACACAGGTGTGCAGAAAAGGCACCTCTGGAATTAACTGATCTTGTGCACTTAATCCTGAAGGTTGATGAACACATGGGCAATTCAGGGGAGAGCCCTGACATCAGGAATTATCAACTCCAGGGAGAAAAATCTTCTGTGATGCTTTCCTGCCTTCACTTTGCAAGAGCACTAGAGTGCAAGCTCTCTGGGACAGCATACTATATAGATATTATGCCTAACAAACCAACCCAAAACATTTAAATACAACTGATGGTTTTTTTCAATAGGAGCATTCCCTTCCCAACAGCTTTAAAACCATCAGCATTGTTGTAGGTTGGTTACAAGTAGCACTGCCTAAGCTGCAGACGAATAACAGGTTTTGCAGGTATGTAAACACTTGAGTGTATTTGCAGCAAAACAACACATATTAAAGTCTAAACACATGTGCATGTGGTTCTATTTAAAAGCAATGCAATGAAAGCCATCCTGTATAATGTTCAAACCTATAGGGAAATCAATTTTCAAGTAGAAATTTAAAACTAAAGCAGGTGCTGCTGTTTCTTATCATGTGATTGTTACTGAGGCAGAAGCATTAACATTCCTCCCCATATTTACTTAAAATAGAAGTTTGGTGATACACCTATCTATTATTCTTGGCTTTGACAGAAGAAAATTGTAACAACATAGATTTTCACATTAGTAATAGATCTTTGAAATACCTTGATGTATTCACTCCAATGCTGCAAAAGGATCTGCTGCCCACCTTTTACCCGGCTGAACAGCTGGTATGTCTGGGTCAAATCTGATATTCTATTTTCATCGAGCAGGCTATCAAGTCCTAAAAAATTAAATTAGAAAAAAAAGGGAATTTGAATACAGTTACATAAATACAGTTAGAAATATATTAGAGACTATATCTATTAGAGAATATACTCGTATTTCAACTGAAATACTTTCCCAACAAGGTGATGATCGTGAGCCTTTTGCAGAATGATTATGAAGAGAGCTTCATAACCTTCAAGGGTATCATTTCATCAAGAACCACTAAAGAAAACAGAAAACTAAATAAACCACTCTAAAATTAAAAGTAATGATAAATACTTCACGAGATTTTTTCCTGTGGAGCATGGTGAGCCATGTTTTTAGATTAAGAAGGTGCTGGGAACAATCTACACTCCTACCAATGGAATAACACAAGATTACAAATTCCTTTCAACCAGCTTTTGCTTTGTTGATTCACCCTACATGAGGCTAAGCTTTGGGCTAACAAATGGAGAAGTGAAGGCCAAAGAATGTAACAAGCAAATAACTTCATACGCATTTTTCCATTTGAGAGTATGGCAAATGCAGTTCCCGTGTAATCAGAAGTACTTTGGTGCCAGTTACAGAGGCTTTAGTAATACCAAAGCACAGCATCAAAGACTTATGACATTTTTTTAAGAAGTAAAAAGCTTGATTTTACACAGGCTGACAATTCACACCATCAGTGTAGCTGACACTACAACTGTCCTACTTCACCAAATTATTTCATTAATACTAATTTTTAAATTACATTAAAAATTGATTTGCAAATCACTACCAAATTATCTCATATTCTACTATATTCTTCAGCTTAAAAATACTTTCACTGTATATTGTAACTTACATGTTCAGAAAGGCAAGCAATGTTCAAGAATGATGCCAGGTAAACTTTTGTCTGCTGTTTTGAGATTTCCTAAACTTCTGAGATATCAGAAGAATAGACATACTTTAAATGCAAGACAAGAGACTACACATAGTCCTTAATACAGGGTTTTAGTGCTCTCTTTTCATTGAAAGTGGAATTAAAATCCTGGAAAACAAAGAGTCATAAAAAGGCTTGGATTGGAAGATCATCTTGTTCCAATTCCCAGCTGTTGGCAGGAACACCTTCCACCAGACCAGGTTGCTACTAACATCTCCTCCCTACCTGGCCTTGAACACTTCCAGGGATGGGGCATCCACAGCTTCTCTGGGCAACATATTCCAGTGACTCACAATCCTCATATCAGAGAATTTCTTCCAAACATCTCATCTTAGATCTCTCATCTTTTAGTTAAAACCATTGTCCCTCACCTACCACTATCTGCCTCCTCTTTTTTACAAGCCCTCTTTTAAGTACTGGAAGGTCACTTTGAGGTCTCCCGGGAGCCTTCTCTTTTCCATGCTGTATAACCCCAGCTGTCTTAATTAAGAAAAGCCCATCCCATTACCTCCTATTCAGTTAAAGACACCAGAATATTATCTGATTTATTATAACTTAGATCACAAAATACAGCCTTCCCTCTTTCTCTAACTTGAGCTGTGTGACTGAAAAAAATATTTAGTCACAAATTTGACAAATGAAAAGGACGTGCAGCAAAGTCCTTTGATAAAAGGTTTCACAGAGCTTCCAGAAAGCACTGCCATAGCCTTGGGAATATCTACTGTACTCATAAAAAAACCCCCACCACTAGGTCTGACCCCAAATATCTAGTCAACAGCAGTTATTTACTAATGTAAGGAAAAAAAGGTTCCTTATACAGACCCTGCATTTTTAAGCTTTTTTTCTCCTGTATCAAACTGACTACTTCACATTCCTTGACTTAATGAAGAAAACCTACAAAAGGCAGCATCATCTTCTACTTGAACAGAGTACTAAGATGCCATAAGCAAATTAAAATGTGTCTCAGATCAAATGAATACAGAAAACTAAGCATGTCAAGTGATGATAGAAGCTTTTTTAACTACTTTTTCCAATAGAGACACAGAATGCAAAACCTGACCCAACAATACTGGAGTCCTGAAGCACAGTAACCAGAGAGCTAGAAAAATGTAAAAGTCTCTCTGTATTAATATGGATGGCTCATACACATTGTAAACCAAGAAAAAGTTGAGTTTAAAACAAGACCACCCACTTCCTGTTTAAGCCACTTGATAAACAAGCATATCACTGGAAAAGTTACTTAATCATACTTGAATTAAAGAGCAAGTAAAATTGACACATATCAGCAAAATATAATTATTCTTACCATTTGTTTGTAAGTTTAACAACAGCTAAGATGAAGTGACCAAGCTTATTTCTATTAATGTATTGAAAACAGTGAAACAAGCTATTCCCAGGGTAGCTGAGATAAAACTGAGCGTAAGTCATCTTTAAAAGGGACAAAAAAAGACATAGAAAGGGTATGTATAATATGAAAGTGTTAAACATGGGTGTGAGGGAGCTTGAAGACACCAGACTACCAGGGACATCTGTTCTGCAACATAAAACCACAGATGTAAGGACAATTTTCTAGAAGATCTAAAACCTAAAATACAGCTACTGCAAGAGAAGGAAAAGATCATTTAAAGTATTCAAAGATCAGGGACTACTGAAGAAACCCCGAAATTCAGTGAAAAAGGAGAGATTAAAATTTAAGAGGAACAAAGAAATGGCAGTTTGAACACACTAATATATGATGAATAAGGACCTCCTAAGAAGGCTGCAGTTCTTATCTGAAATTGCCAGACAAAAGGTAAGGTACAGACAAAGGCATATGAAAGCTCATGGCCTCGAATGCTGCCAGTTCCAGTAACCCACAATTCTTAAACTACAGAGTCACCAGAATATGTGAAACTGTTGCACTTCAGCTGTGTGATTATCACATAAAAGAAGCTACAACAGTAACTGCAGCTCTCATTTGGAAGTTTATGTAATTCTAGGAAAGAAGCAGTTCCAAAGGTTTAATTCCTATGCCCACTGCTGCAAGTTAAAGGAGATTTAGAGGCTTAGCAGCCTTTACAAACATGGAATTAGATTTTAGACATTTCTTTCCAAATATACCATTTACTTGTCACTGTGAGGGTAACAATCAATCACAGGATTGGCTTTCTGTGTCTCTGGAAGTTTTTCCCATACCAATTACCATACTAATATACCTCCTAAAGTAAAAGCTATGGAATTTACAGGTAATGCACAGTATGAGACTCCACTGCTAATTAAAGATTACAATTATTAAAAAAATACCTTTTTGCAAAATAGCTGCTAAGTGCTCTCCTAGTAGCTGCTTCTCCACACAAGCAATCAGTGGTTTCCTGAATAATACAAGAAAAAAAAATGTTAGAAGCATTAGAGTATAAAGGAATTGCCTTCTGTCAAAAAGTATTTGTGCATAACTTGCACAAATAATATAATGCAAAAAACACCAACCATTTTCTACTTAGAGGTTACAAAAATCATCACGTGATATGAGACAATAAACTGTGTATGTAATTTAAAAATAAAAATAAATTTATAAAAGGAAATTCCTTACACAGTAGAAGTGAGAAGTTTACATTGTAAAAGACAATACAAAAGCATAACTGGAAAAAAGTCACTGAATTCTGGAAACAAACAATCAAGCAAACCAAAAAACTCTAAGGGTTTGAACTTCAAACCAAAACAATACATACTAGTTATGCTAAAAATTCAACTAATTGTAAAATTTTCAGCTAATTGTGTTACACATGCACACAACCATCAATTGAGCAAGAGGCACAAGACACAAATTTGCAAAAACTTTTAAATTTGTCTTTGAATACCCCCTACTTTTTATGTTTGTACATTAATTTTAGACAGGACAGAAAAATGGGAAGTTTTCCCTTACATCTTTCATCACCTAAAAGATAAAATAAATGACTGAAGTGCAAAGGCACTTCCTTAATTCCAATATTTAAACTTCTACCCTGCTTACAATGGAACAACCTAAGACCAACCATTTCTTTATGGGTTAAGTATTATACAACTGGTTCTCAGAACCTTAATTGGGATTTCCTGGAAGAGAAGTGCTCAACTTGGATTGATGGCAGCCTTTCCTAGGAAGACACACTTTTGCTGAAACACAAGTGTGCCTTTGCTAGCACACTCTCTTTCCTGAAACAGCCCATCAGTGACATGCCTGACCTCCCATACAACACACCAGTTTAGGTCCTTCATTTGGAAAGGGTCAGAGAAGGAAGCAGGAATGATCAAAACAGCAGCTACAAGAGATAACTTGTCTAGACCCTTCTTTCTGGGAAGCAGATGACTTAGGGATACCATTAACAGGCAGGAAAGGGGTGAAGGGAACTGACTGATTCCTTTTCTTTTCACTGCATGAACTGGGGTCATCAGAGATGATGTACTGGGTACCAGACTTAAAAGGAGGCAGTTCATCACCTGTGGAACCGTGGCATTCGCCAAAGCCTGGCACAGACAGAAAAGCTGATGTGAATCCCTTTGAGAGACTGCAAATATTTCTGAGATACACAAAGCCCAGCAGGTTCACAAAATACACTGAGCTGAAAACAGGCAGACACCAGGAGAGTATCAGGGCATCACATCTGATCCCTGCAGTGGTCATAAGTGAACATGAAATGCTGTTTAAACAGACCCCTGTTTTTAACACACATGGCCATTTTTATGGTACTTCCCATATCCCCTGCCATTTCCAATTACTGCTGTCTGCAGCTGCTGGCTGTTTCCAACAGCAGGAGTCAGGGTTGTGTGAAATACCATCCCCTGCCCTGGAAGACCTATTCTGAGTACAGGGGAAGGGACAATTTGTCTGCTTGAGGCTAAGCACCACATCCTAGCAAGCAAAGAAAATGAGTATTTATCTTGGCAAAGGAAGGAGCCAGAAGGTACCTTCTGTATGACCTCAAAGCCATGTACCTTGGTCACCTACTGACTGACAAGCAGACACACTTAATCTGGTCAGCTGTCCAGAGCAGCACGTACAGCCGGGTTGAAACACAGCTGTGGGCTGCAACAACACACTTGTGTTGTCCCAGGTGTTGTCTGAAGTATTTGGCATAGTGTTTCACATGATGCTTTTGTCCTGGAAGTATCATTTCCATCTCAAGATCAAGCCAGTTGCAAATAAATAGCACATCCTTTCTGCTGTTTTCATGCACACACAGAGAAACAGTATGACCCCAGGAACACTCAAGTGCTCCAATTTTAACAGCTGCTGTTTCTTAATACAAGGGAAGAAAATTAGTGTGAACCCTTCAAAAAGTAGGTTTCTAAGCCTTTAACTAAGGACGAGATTCAATGGGAGTGCTTGATGTCCATCTAGACTGAAAATGTAATGGTATCAATCTATTTTTTAGCCTGAACAGTAAATAAATACATGTATTTGCTATATAAGCAAAAATAGTTCCATATATTTCAATATGAGCGATTTCACCAGAAAAAGCGAGTCACCCTGCAATCAGCATTTACAGAAAGATCCAAGTTCAAGTATGTGCCATGACACACAACACACACATGTGTATATCTATACATCTATATATAAATACACAAAAATACATCTATATATATAAAATGTCTGAAGAAAAGAGTAAGTTAAAAAGATAATTGTTATTCAGTTATCCTTTTTGACATGCCAATAAATCCTCCAGAAGACTAAAACCCAATAAATTTAATGTCACATTCTTAACTAAAGAAAAAAGCAACAATTTACTACAGGACAAACTCTATATGGATTTATGTAGTGTCAGTTCCTGCAGGAATGTGTTAATCCAACAAAACACAAACTATTACTTAAAATCCAAGTGAAAAAAGGACAAGCTACCTCACACAGTACAGTGACAACAGCTGATGTACTGTTAAGCTACACTTTGGACTGTTTACAAATGATACTCATGTCCTCTGCCTTTCTGGGTTTATTCAGATTTTGTATGGGTTTTTGTTTGTTTGTGGTTTTGCTGTTTTGGTTGGGTCTTTTCTAATAAGTCTTTCCTTCCCTCAGGAGATTTGTGGCTAAAGATGTTATCAGTACAAGAATGGCTAAAATCGGCTGCTATTTTGAAAATGGAAATTTGAGGTCTTATACAATGTTTTCTAACTGCAGTATACAGAAATCAATATTTCCGAACAAATTTCTTCTTTCTTACTGAAAATATACTTTTGTTTTAAGGAAGTAACTTGATAAAACTGAAGTCTTTAAAAAAACAACCTATTTCACAAGCATTCTCAACAAGATAGTATCTGTAAGACAATGAAGACATTATCTCAGTCTCTACAACCACAGATAATCATACTGATTTATGAAGATAGCTTGACTTACAGTAAAGATGATAAAATTTGTACTCACTGTGTGCTGTGATCTAAATATGTTATTACTCTGTCTCCTTCTTCTTCCAAACGCTTACTAACATGGTGAAGATATTCTGGGACCTAACAAGACAAGACAATGACAAGACAATTCAACTATAAAGATACGAAAGACGGCTAATCTTGTTGCACAACAATTAAACTACATTTTTAAAAGAGTACATGAATTGGAAAGGACTATTCCACCAGAATGTTATGTACTACATAACCTGTATTTTCATTAATCAATGTTACTTCATACTAAAAGTACTATAGTTGATAATGTGACTTTAGCTACAAAAATGTCACTGTGTTACTACACAGTTGTATCCATCAAATTCCATTTCAACCTGGGGTCTGCTCCCCCTTTTGATACAATACCATGGTCCATATCAACACACACATGTTTTGAATACCTGTGTGCCAGTAAATTTCACTGGACAGTAATACACCATGGCACTACCAAAGTTCTTATGTAACCCCAGAGTTGTTAAAACTAACAAAAGCAATCATCTACCACATGCACCTACCTCTCTTTCCTGCATTAATCTTTGGCCTTCTGCAGCATATAAACAATTTGTCTCTTCCAGAAACCTCTGTTCAAATGACTCCTTGTAAACCTGGCTCGAGAAATGAATTTAGTTACTTACATTAAGCTCACAATAAAAGTATCACATTTTGTTTGTCAGGTGTAAGAGGGCAAGTAAAATTTTAAGGACGCTCACACGTGTGAGAAAAGTCAATGTAACATAGTATTAACAAATTCTCTGTTTGTCCACTGGTTTCAGAAAGACTGAGATCAGAACTGACTTCCCAGACTAGCAACAATTTGTTTCAGTCATCAGTACCTGAACAGCCTAAATTCACAGCAATGACATCCAATCCACCCGAGATCTAAACTCCCACTCATACTTCTGTGGCAAAAAAAACCCCTCCAACTAGCACAAACCAGGTAATTCTCATCAGTAAAATATTAATATGCTGAGTAACACATCTTCAGATCTGCCAGGTTTCAATGGCCCAGGAAAAATTAATTCTATCAAATAAGGTGAACTTCTTCTACAGGGAACAAGTAAGGTGTGCAAAAAGGGCACCAATAACAATCACAGACATTAAAAAATCTCTGCATAATGACTAACAGTTTATTATAGAAAGGAAATAAGTCAGAACTACATAAAGAAAAAGTTATAACAGTCTGAGGAACTAGGGATTAATATGTAAACAGAGGGACAGTGAAAAGAAAAAGTGAAAATTCCTTGAGTGTGGTGGAAGAATAGGAGAAAGTATTTTTTCCAAAACATATACCAGAGCTGTAAAACTCATTACATTCTGACCACTTTTTGTCTCTTAAGGACTCCTACTTGAAGGTTCCCTGCCCAATGCTAGGGGGTTGGATGTAGATGATCTTCAAGGCCCCTTCCAATCCAAACCATTCTACCACTTTCAAAACTTCAATTTTTTTTCAATAGCTTCTCTCTCAGACTAATTTTTCTGGGATGACAGAGGAAGCTACATATTAAAGTCAAGAGGATTAACATGAAAGGCAGAACACCAGGTAAGATGCCTAACCAGAAAGAGATTTTTTTTATGTAGTCTGCCTCTTCAAACTCCTTCAAACCTTGCCAGTTTTGTAATGCTGTATTGCCACTTTGAAATGCAGCAACCTCAGGTTTTAGGAATGAAGGATAGCTCCTAAGTTTCACTGCAGATCACACAAGGCTGCAACTTCAACTCAAGGACAACCTATGTGGAAGCCAGAAGCACAGCATTTGTCAGCCTCCTTGGTTACTTTCTATCTCTGCTTATGGAAAGTTCCAGTAAGTTGCAGCTTGACATGATCTATCTGAAAACCTTGGCCTTAATATGGCATCCCATTCTATCCTCAGCATTTCTAAGAAGTTGCCAGTAGAGTGATGTTTTTGTGATATAGAACCAAGATCTGGACTCTAAAAAGTGACACCTTTTTACAGTGACACCTTTTTACAGAGAGGGATTTTTCTGTTCCTACATTTAGCTGGCACTAGGATGAGACAGTAAGTGATTAAAACAGACAAAATACTGCACACACTAGAAGACCTGTAAATCTATTAAGATCTGAGGCCATTACCTCTGCTAAGGAAAACAGGCAAAGAGGTCTCATTTAAAAACACATGATTGCACATGGTAAAGAAGAGGCAATCATACCAATGTAACAGCTAGATTTTACACACATTTACTAGGTGAACAGAATAATTTTTGTACAAAACACAACTCAGGCAATCCACACTGTGTTTCAAAACAAAGCTGTTACTAGTGAATGTGGCTGCACTCACCTGCAGATCCGAGAGCATGCTCAACAAACTCCGTAGCAAACTTCTGTCCACAGCTTCACCACTTCGTTCTCGTTCGATCAGCAGGAGAATTCCATCAATAGTCTTGGTCTGAACTTGCTTGTCACTAATGATATGGTTTCTAAACAACTCTAGCCCCATATCCCTATGTGAATATTGGAAATTAGTCACACTATTGATGCTTTTGAAAAATCATACATATGTTTAAAATACATACAGTGTGTATCTATATCATACAGCAAAAGAATATATTAATGGTGTGTGTACTCTTTTTGACACCATCCTCTAATAAAACTGTACCAAGAATTATCCTAAAAAGACCAGATCACATGCTACCACAGGCATACAATTCAGTGGAGAACTGTTACCAGCCTGTCCAACTTTCACATAATAGACTGTAAGTTTCTTTGTTCATTAAAAAAAACCAAACCTGATCATATACCTTAAAATAAAATTCCCTGCATCAGACATTCTACAATTAATATGTAAATTTTATTCAAAGCATTAATTTCTTGGTATCTTTAGGATCTTATCATCTCTATTGGATTCTTGTTTCATTCTAAGATGATAAGGCATGGTGCCTCTATGCCATGAAGCAGCTAAATGTTAAATATTGCAAACTGAGCAATCCTAGATAGAACATGTTACCTCTGACTTCTTCACATGCATCAGGATTTCAATAAAAGCAATTTTCCCAGTGGGAGAAAAATAATACCACGTATGAACAGACCTAATCATCAATGTTTAGTAAAAAGAAGCCTAACACAAAGAGTTGGAGGAAAACTGCTGAAACTGGGAACAAAAGAAGTGCACTGGACAAGCAAGAGGCTGGAGAAAGATGCCAAGCTCTTCAGACAGCCTGAGGAACTCACAAGAGCACAGCAGCCAGCCAGGCAGGGAAAAGACATGCTCTTACTTCAGTACTTTATCTACTTTTTTTTTTTTTTTTTTTTTTTTTTTTTTTTGTGGGGAAGGCGCTTCAGATAAAGTAGTAACAGTACAAGAAATTTTTGGCAAAGCCTGGGTTTGTTTGCTTGGGCAATGATGTAAAATGCCCCCCAGGGGGGGATGCTTTAAAGCAGAATGCCCAAAGATGTGACCGTGGTGAGCTGAAAGTACAAAAGCATCATCAAGTGACCAGAGCTGGAAAGATAATCTGCACCTTGTCACTGTATCTGACTTACTTAAAAAAAAAAGAGCAAGAAGCTGAATGCTGAATTTTGTCAAAACCAGGAGCAGCTACAGTAATGCTGAGCAGTGCAAAGGTGGGAAGCAGCAGTCAAGGGGAGGTTCCACAGACCCAGCCTCACCCAGGCTCTGACAACAACAGCTGCACATAAGCCTTGAATCTGAAGCCCCTGTTCACAGACCTTCCTCTTTCACCCCCCTTGACAGTGAATGTTCCTGGGAAAGGAGAACATGACACACGCATATGCTGATACATGCATCTCCGTAAACTGAAACAAAATTTTAGAGATCTATTATGTAACTCAAATATAATGTAAAAAATTTATTTTCAATCTTTGCAAATGTAATAGCACATCAACACTCTAAAGATTATAGGAATACTTACATGGATACCTACCATATAGAAGGAAGCACTGAATTCTGAAGCACATATGTACGATCCAAAAATAAGAAAATGCTTCTGATCATGATCTGAAATATATAAAGAAAATAGTTTTCTCTTCACCTCCATGTGGTATTTTAAATTATAAAACTTCTGAAAACCTACATCACAAACACACACCCCATTTACTGATGTAGGTATTTTAAACTTTTACGGTGACTTGAACAGCCATGGGTATGCAATCTATTGAAGCTAATACTATTACTTGGCAGTATTTCCAAGTACATCCAAGACAGTTCTCAAATTCATAAACATTAAATAAATAGTTTTATTACCTTGTTAGAAGTTTTATACCACTGATATACAAAGCTATTCAAACAGTACCTCAAATACAGTCAGTAAACACCCTGAAATAGCATGCTTCTTGCTTTAAAATAAAAAAAAAAAAATCAAACAAAAAAAACAAAGATTTAAACTAAGACAGTAATAAGCTGTGCAACAGATCTTTTCATTGTAAAAGTTAGCTGTCAAAATTGTAAGAAAAATAGAGATACATTAAATCCAGCAGTTAAAAGAAGATAAAAATATATAATCTCTTTTTTAAATTAAAGAAGTGGGAGGAGGAGGTGATTTTGTAGCTTACTAGACTTTTACATTCAAAATTCATTTTTAACTTTGCTCATAAGAAGGCTGCCCAACTCCCAGTTTAGCATTAGTGTAACTCCGGATGTCAGTAACTCCCCCCAGGCCAGATGGAGATTTCTATTCCCAGCTGTCCACCTACTCCTTTCCCAAAAGACTTCACTGCCTCTGAAGCAACGCTCAAGCAGATATAGCTACTGGCCAAGCATATTAAAGTAACCAGCAGTAAGGCTGATTTTTTTTTTCTTAAATAGCACAAGTGCTAACCCAGCACATGGGCAAGAAAGCCACTTGCTACAGGTTGTTGCTTTAAGGAAGAAAAAAAGAATGCTTAGAAGTAATTAAAGCAAACTGTTCACAGCACAAGCCCTTTCACGAAAACACAGGTTCATGCTAACTACATTTTCAAGGCAGTATCTCCAACTCTGTTTTCATGAGACCTCTAAATTCAAATAGTTTCCCTAACACCTTCCATTTTTAATTTAAATAAAAATCATATACCTCTGCCCAAACCTCCCAGGAAAGGAAAGAACAGTGGATTCAAGGAATGCAAATAGAAATTCAACCATATGGGGCATTTGCAGCCAAAGCTAAGTAAGTGCAATAAAAACTCATTGTAAAATGTTAGTTTGGAATTATAATTACGCCTTCTTAAAGGCACAGTTTTCATAGAGTGTGCTTCAGAGAGGACTTTTTTCTGTAACATAAATCATTGTGGAGGTAGAAGACAAAAAAGGCAGATAGAAAGCAAGTTTCAGTTCTTTATCTTTTCCGTTTCTTAGCTCTGTAGTCAGGATATTAATCTCTGCTTTGAAAAGTCAACCTAGTTATGGGAGCTACCTAAAAGCAAAGACTCTCCAATTACTTATAATTACGAACAGCAAATAACTTCAGCATTTCTTGGTTAGTTTTTCTTTCCACCCAAACAAAAAAAATTGTGTCAATATATTTCTGAGTGATGGTCAATCCTTATTTGAACCTATGAAAGTCAGAATTAACAGAAGCTACATTTCAACAACAGAAGTACCCTCAGCCAGCAAAGTGGAAAGTGAAAAGCAATGCTAAAAGTTGGAGGAGGAGATGCAGTGCGGTCCCAAGTTAAAACTATGACAAACTAATTTTAGCCAGATTTCACACCTCAAGGATATGTACCCTGAACAAACATTCAACTTACCATTTGTCTGCAATGATCTTGCCAGCATTTATTTATCTTCTTTAAAAATAAAAGACTATCCAGAGAATCTGTACAGCATCCATTAAGGAACACTAGTTTGCCAGTACCTTTAGAGGCCAGATTCTGGAGATGATCTTTGCCAGCCATTAGGCAAAGCTGCTCCATGGATATTCCAATGCTACTGCGCCTGCCAGGGATAAACCGTTGACTGCAGAGCTGCCCAGCACAGTGGCTGGCAGCTCTCCAAAAGGCCTCCCTGTGTTTTCAAGGAAAAACACTCCCACCTCTTCAGTAATACCATCTAGTGGCTGCACTGTGCAACCTTAAACAAGAAATCTAACACACGTTTGTCACCAACTGAGGTGAGAGGGATGGAGAGGTTATTTTGTTTATTTAATGAGTTCACACTGAGCACAACAGGAGTGACCCTAATCTCTTAAAAGCAGTTACAGTTCTAAATAATCCTCAACAAATCCAAATACCACTCTTTTCATATACATCTCCAGGTCACCCTAAGTAATCTACAGAGTTTTCTTCATTACACAACACATCCAACTGTTATTTACAAATAATACATTTCTCATGTATCTCACAAGTAAATCTAAATGAGGCTTTACCTTCCTCTCCCACACATTATCATCATTTCCAACTCATTCTGGCTAAATCTGATTAATCTGATCTCATGTCTTTGGGATACAAAGTGGTACACCTGTAAAATATTAAATTTTCAACTCTCCAATCCAATATCACCCTATCAAGAGGGCAAGGTGAAAGCAAAGTTTGCAAAAACTAGTTTTAAAATGTTTTCTTCATAACATCATCTGAAGTCTGAAAAAGCAGGAATGCAAAGGGTGGTTGTATGCTGCTTTAAAGAAGACTATAAGATTTGGTTCTCAAAGACCAGGTATGTTAAAGACTACTGTACTAATGTGCTATGTAGAAGCCAAATGTCTTAAATGGGATTAAAAAAAACCCAAACAAACCACCAACAAAACCAAAACCACACAGCCCAAAACCATGTTGGTGCATGTACCATTAAAAACCCTAAATTATTCTGAGTGCAGGCACCTACCTGGGGAATGCAGTGAACCAAGAAACTGAGAGTCACAATTCAAAGCACATTTAAAGCATTCACCTGGAATGGAGGTTCGTTCTGGGCCCTGGCCCCTTGGTTTTTTCTACTTTATCCTATCATCTGCTAAAAAATTCCATAGAGAGCTGGGAAAAAAATGCCAGCAGCCACAGTGCTGTAATATCTGTTCAATATGGCACTCTCCATCCACCATCTGCTGGCTAAGGCATTTTCCAGGAATCTGGGGACAGCAAGGTGGACATAGACTATTCACCTGCTGCTCCAGCCGTGCAAGCCCGTGGCTATTACACAAAGAGACCTATGATATAAAGCACCTTCTCAGCATGCAAAGCTTTACTGGCTTCAGGAAACAGGGATGGCTACAGCCAGGTGTCCACAGAAGATCTACAGACACTTCTGTGATCCACTCAGCCAGAAGAAAAGTCCAGCATCGTAACCTCAGTAAACCATGGGGAAATTCACCATACAACTTCATCCTTCTATGCATCCCAAGACAGCCAAATAATCTCTTGAATTTAGAGCTCTCTTCCAGGAACCACCAAGGTACACATAAGATACATTAAGGCTTGTTCAATGCCTTTGAGATACATCACCGTTGACCAGTAGTTATTTTTGGTCAAACAGGTACACTGTATTTGAAAATTTTTTACTGTTGTTGATAATCACTGTGATTTTTTTAAGCTGTTGCTGCCATAAACATCACTACTCACCTACCATAGAAATTCATACCTGCTGAGAAATCTCACAGTGCTATTGACATTTTCTAGATTTAGTGTAAAATTTGCATCCCTATTAAAATGACAAATTCTTACTAGTATGCTACACATCAATACACAAAAAATATTCACCCAGATAACTAAAGTTGCCTATGACTGATTTAAAAACATACAAGCAAAGAACCTATAATGCATTGACAATTACTGGTGCATTTTTTGCAAAGTTTTGTTTTAAAAAATAATCATTTAAACTAACCATTCTAACCACTTCTGTGCATGACAAAAGGATATTCTCTAAACTGAAGGATTTGTGCTTTCACGTGTTCTTCACAGACTTGTCGCAGCTGTTTGTACAGTGTAGCAGAGACTTTGTAGGAACAGAGATTTTCAACAGCCTAAAAACCAAAAAAGGATTACGAATGAGACAAAAAAAAGAACTTAAATTTTTGTGTCTATGTAATTAAGTCTGACAAAGGAAAAAAAAAATCAGCATTATATGTTCAAGCTGTGCACAAAACCAAAACATCAAAACGAAGTTATGTAGACAAATTAAAACTTCAGGAGTCCTTCCCGATTTTGGTCCCCTCTTATTCTGCTAGACTGTGTCACAAACAAGAGCCACCATCACAATCTGGGTCATATTTCAGATGTGCTGTTAAACACTACCAGAATTCTGCCTCCTTCAGTACTGCTCAGCAGTAGAACTCCTCCAGAAGGTCCATTTTGTGCATCCCTCAGTATGCACACAAGTGCTTTTTTGGGGCAGGAACACAACCATACAAAATATTTTAATTTTTTATAACTTTAAGTTAGACATTTCAACCAATCTCCCTAACTGGTAAATGAGTATAGGGCCTTTCCTGTCTTTTTATCAACTTATTTCTTCCCAAGTATTTCCACTGATTCACACACTCATGCTAAGGTACATAAACTGAGAGGAAAAAATAATTAAGAAAAACCCCAAACAATAACAAAAGCCCCAAAACCAACCCCACATTAACCATTACATAAAGACTTGAACTTTTTCATTGGGAGCTCATAGGATTTATTTGAGTATTTATCCTTAGTTAACTAAGGATGCCAATTCTGCCCAAAACCAAATGTTCTGGTGGTCACTATATTAACATCAGCTGCTGTTATATTATGAGGCAATATTGCACAGAACGCTGCCAAGGATTTAAAGCACTATGTCACCTGGGCAACTAAAACTGACCCAAGAATATTTTCCTCTGCTCCAGAGGATTCTAACCTACCTAATCTAATTTTATTTAAATGTGCATAAAAATGGCCTCCACAATTTTGATACAACATTAAAGCAGGCAAACAAAATTATAACACAGTGCCTATAACATTTTTCATCTGGTCTTAAGGCAAGTAAAATGATAACTTGCAACAAACAGTATTCAGACAATCACTTTGCAGATAATGTTATAGCTACCCCTATCTACCCATCCAACTTTAAGTCTGGTCAGGACTCTCATAATTTTTTCCTTCATTGCTCTACTGTCTTTCCTTTGCTACTACACTGTCCTGGTCTATGTCCTCCAGAAGGGCAGTGCTGCCCCAATTCAGGTTATTTAGGACCTTGCTGCAAAGGTAATTTTCTTTTTCCATTATTTTTATCACTCACTCCTCATTCAGCAATTCTTTGTACTGCCCCACTTTCTCTATCCCATCAAGTACAAGCTACTTCTATCAAAATCTGTGCAATCTACTACCAATCCCAGACATCATTTCTATTTTAGTCACAAAAAACTAGCTGCCACCCTCCCATTGCTCACTGACTACATTTCTGCCAAGCACCTTCATGCCTGATTCCATGCTGCCTCTAAGGCCTGAAAAGGAGTATCCTTCAGGCTTCCACACAGCCTCATCATTGTTCTTCAGTTTCTTCCCAGCCACTGTGCCAAATTAAATAAATAAATCAGAAGCTCCAACTGTAGGCTGGTACACCAGCCCACTGAGTGCACTGAACTCTAGCAGGCCTCTCACTTCCTCCCACAATGTCAGATAAAGACTCAAAGCCCCAAAAAAACCACCACAAAGGCCTGATAGTAAGAACTGATGCACCCAGAGATATTTTCCCCTGTGGATGACTCGATGCTCACCAACAGGCAGTTAAAATGATCTGTAAATACAGATCAGGTTTCCAATGGATGCTGAACCTCATCTTTTATTCCTCTGGCAGGACAGTAAATACCTGTCCATGCACAGGCACACCGAGCACCACCACCCACTGTGCAGAAATCTTCCTGATTTGCTGTGTTAAGGATTATTCAACCAGCCTTGTACAGTTTTTACAAATAAGCAGGCAAAGAGAAAAAGCAAGAAGTACAATTCTCCCTTCACAGTTTATCTGAAATATCTCTCCTCTTCTGCCAAAACTCAAACACATACCCTAGTGATTTCATAGCCATATTACTATAATCTCATTTCTGAGCCTCTGAAAACAAGTTAGGTAACACTCGAAGCATCTGTGGGCTGGTTTTTGGTTTATTTTTTTTTTTTTGCTAGACATGAAAAAGCAGGGTTTTTCAAATGCTGAATTTAAAACAAAATGCATTATGTCGTTCAAACTGTGCAAATCTGCAAGTATTAACAGATAAATATATTACAGTCAAGCTTCCCATTGAAAAGGAATAATTATTTTATATCAAAATACATTTACATAATCAGCCATTTTAGACCCATATATTACATAGCCTAACTAAAGAGATAAGTATAGTCAGATCTGAAATCCATCCTCAACTTCTTGAGCAGGGACCCAGTAAGGACTACTGGCCTTCTCTCTCACAGTCTCCCCTTCACACCTCAACTAAACATTCAGAATATTTTAGGTGTGCATAATAATGTTTTCAGTCCTGGTCTAGCAAGGACATCAATCTGCAGATCAAACACCTGCACCCACAGAAAACTCATGTTAAGTAGCACAATTTAGAGCATCAGTAGTCTTTTACAGCATGATCACTCTAAAAAGCTGCTACTTCAGCTAAATATCTCAAAAGCACATACATCTGAAATAGCACAGAACTAAACCACATATAATTGGAGAATGTAGAGAGAAATGGCTCAGGATTCCATCTCTCTTTTACCCTCCCTAGCCCCTGCTCCAATGGTCCAGGTGTTCCAGAAATGCTTTTGCACCGCTTGAACCAAAAAACTAAGATTGTTATGAAAATCTAACAGTAATCTGAAATGTGGATAAAGTGGCAGTTTGTTGCCTGCTTAATTAAGATTCCTTTTTAATTCCCCAAAAGGTATAGAAGTGTAGTATTAAAATGTAATAATATCAAATACTTCAACATTACTATTTACAAGAGACCACATCATGGACAAAAATCATCATAAAATACATAACTTCATAACCCTGTTAGAGTAACATCCTGTTTTCAGCATGTTGAGTGGGCAGAGTATTGGAGATACTAAGACTCAGCTCTCAGCCCTGCCCAGGAACAGCTTTCTGCACCTCCCAAGAGAAACTGCTTTTTCATGGGCCCAGATCCTGGTAGCTCTCCGAGGAACTGATAAACAACTGACTACAAACAGAGTAAGTAGCGAAGTATTCAATCAGCTTTTAACAAATCAAAATACATTACGTTGAATGTGTGCCAAGCACTTTATTTGCAAAAAAAAAAAACCAAAAAAAAAACCGAAACCAAAACCTTATGTAGCTTACCTGGTAGAGCTCTTCAAGGTTGTATTTAATAGAGATGCTACTCTGTATAGCTCCCACCGCTTCATGAAGTTTCTGCCAGGTGTCCTGAGTATAATTATCTGGTAATTTGGGTCTTTCTGTGAAGTAAAACACAGGTAGTTTGAAACCGCCCACCCAACGGGAGCCTGCAGCAATGTCTCTCCCTGCTGCTCCATGAAGCTCTGCCAAGCCACTGTGCTCTTGGCCATGTAAGTCTGGCACTCTCAGAGGGGTCACTAATTCCACCCGAGCCTTTGCACGACGCGCCTCACCCCCGGCTGCTGTGTTTGACGCCCGTGTTACTTTCAGCGAGGCAACCACCCTCGCCTGGCTTTAATCAGCGCTGACACTAAGGTGGCTTTCTGCCCGCTGCCTACGGCCGCTGCCCCCGCGCACGGAGCCCCACGCGTGTCCCCGGGAGCCCTTCCACGGGCACGGTGCCGGCGGCGTTATCAGCCCGGCGGCGTTATCGGCGGGTGACAGCGGCGGGGCCCGGCCGCGGGCAAGGGGCGGGGAGCGGCCGGGGCCGCGGTAAACAAAGATCGGGCCGAGCGCACCTGCCAGGACAGAGGGCCCGGCCTGCCCCGTACCCACCTCTGAAGTTCTTGATCACGAGTTTCTTGGAGGAGGCGGTCGCGCCTCCGCCTCCTCCTCCCACTCCCGCAGAGCGGGTGGCGGTCAGCGAGGCGGGCTTGGTGAGCCCGTTCGTGTGTCCCACCAAGGCCGACAAGTGCGACTTCTTCTGCGGCTCGTCCGCCATCTCCGCCCCGGGCGCCGTGTCCGGCCGGGGCAACGCGCTGGGCTGGGCCGGGCCGGGGCCGGCTGGTCCCCGCCTCCGCTCCCCTCCTCCTCCGCCGCCGCCGCCACCCAGCCGCCCTCCCCCACTGCCCGCGGGCGGCTGCCAAGTGCCGCCGGAGGGAGGCACCGATAGCCGCCCGCCTGTCCCCGCCCGCCCCGGCGCGGGTCCGGGTTCGAGGGCGATCCCGAGTCCGGGCGGCCCGCGGCGCTCGGGAGAGCCAGCCCCGCTCTCAAGATGGCTCCCGGGCCGGGGCAGCCTGCCGCCGGCGGCCCCTCGGTGCCCCCCGCTTGCCCTGGCTCTGTTTGCTGGCACCCGCCGAAGGGTGGCCGGAGCGAAAGCCAAGGAGCAGCCGCTCTTCCCGCCCACAAGAGCCACCAGCCCGAGAGGCAGCCCGCGCCCCGCTCACCGGCACCTGCCAAACCCAACCGAGCCCAGCCTGCACGAACATGGAGCGTGTCCTTGTCTCACACACCTCCCTAGCGCCAGCGCCTTTAGGAGTCCATCTGTTCGGGAGTTTAATGCTCAATTCAACTTTTTCCACCCAAGTTCACCGCGACCCCTCGCCAGCGCTGCCCGTGGGCAACGGAGCTAGCGAGGTGAGATCGGAGGCGGGCCTCCACAGCTCTCCCGGGGAAGTAACCGGAGTGTCCCCCCACTGGGGTCCTGCCGCACGGAGGGCGCTGCCCGCCTCCTGTCCCAGCCGAGGGTACAAAGGGCAGCGCGGGTGACAGCGACATCACCCGCGCGACCCCGCCACCCCTCAACGCGCGGCGCGCCACAGCGCACGAGGTTTACCGCTGACGCGCGGCCTCTGCCCCGCCCGCCGCTCACTCCCATTGGCTGCCCGAGTGAAGCCACGCCCCGGGCGCGCGGTGGGCGGGGCAGCGGGATCTGGGGGCTGTCACGTGACGCTCGGGGCCGCTCCCGCGCCCTCAGACGCGCCTGGATCCGGAAGCGCGCGGGCGGTTCCGGCAGTTCCGGGAGTTGCGGGGCTCGCACGGCGGCTCCGGTGTGCGCCTCCCGCCGCATCTCCTCCCCATCTCCTCCCCTTCAATGGCGCACATCACCATTAATCAGTACTTGCAGCAAGTAAGCAAGACTTTTTATCTTTTTTTTAATGAGCCGGTGGGCCCTGTTTGAGTGTGTGGCTGTGTTCTGGTTCGCTGTAAATATGGTGCCTTGGTTAAGAAATAAATCAACGGAGGCTGAGTGGTGTGGTGGGGACATAGATCTCTTCAGGGTGCTTGAAGCACACCGCGTCTGAGTGCCAGGGTGTACACCTGGAGTGCCTGAAGAGTGTGCGGGTTTCTGAGGTCATTTGTGTGTGAGAGCCGCCACGGAGGGCGGTGTGGGGGTGTGTGTGTCTGTGTGTCTCTGTGTGGTTGTGTCTGTCTGTGTGTCTGTCTGTGTGTGTGACTCTGTGTGTGTCTCTGTATGTGTGTGTGTCTGTCTGTGTATATGTCTGTGTGTCTGTCTGTGTGTGTGACTCTGTGTGTGTGTCTGTCTGTGTATATGTGTGTGTGTCTGTCTGTGTGTGTGACTCTGTGTGTGTCTCTGTATGTGTGTGTATGTCTGTCTGTGTATATGTGTGTGTGTCTGTCTGTGTGTGTGACTCTGTGTGTGTCTCTGTATATGTGTGTGTATGTCTGTCTGTGTATATGTGTGTGTGTCTGTCTGTGTGTGTGACTCTGTGTGTCTGTGTATATGTGTGTGTGTGTCTCTCTGTGTGTGTGACTCTGTGTGTGTGTCTGTCTGTGTATATGTCTGTGTGTCTGCCTGTGTGTGTGACTCTGTGTGTGTGTATGTGTGTCTGTGTGTGTGTGTCCAGGAGCGAGGGCAGCTCAGGGTTTGGGGAGCAGAGCGCTCGGAGGCGCGCAGAAATGTGGACACAACTCGTGACACGCAGGATGGAGGGGCAGGAGCGGAGCCGCAGGGATTCCAGCGTCATGGAGCTGTCACTGACAAGCTTCTTGTGTCTCCACTCTGCATGGTTCTTGCTGTACCATGGTATTCTCGTCGCTGTTATCATCTTATTTCCTCTGGCATTAGTTAAGGAGCAAAAAGAAAGTAATTGTTTGGGTTTTAGTCTCCAAAAATGGAGAGTCTGAGATCTCCCAGGACAGCGGTCTGCACTGAAAAGCCCACGTTTTGTGAGGTTGACACTCCATTGAACATTCAAGATGAAAAAATACCTCACAAACGTAAACTTACATCTTCTTTTTCCTGAAATAAAAGCTAACCACAAATCTCTGAAAGAGTCTAAACAGTTTGTTTTTCCTTTTTTGTTGCTATTTTAGTCTATGGCATTTTTTTCCCATTTGGTATGAGCTTTCCATACATCAGAAAGATTTTTTTTTTCATATGGGGACACAAAAATATGACAAAGCACAAGCAATGGGAAGGAAACTGTTAAGAAGTAATGCCTAAAACTACCTGCATAACTGAATAAATTTTCACCTTGATGTCACAATAACCTGTCCAAGCAGACTGTTTTTTACAAGGAGTTATCTTTAGCAGGAAGCAGGATTAAACCATTCCTCCACAGAATATAACATTTGCAGTCTTAGCAGGTTTCAAAAGCATTTGATACAGATAGAATATCAGTCTAATATCAGGCCTTGCCTTTGGAATGATATTTGCATGTTAAATCTTCCTGTCTTCATTTTAAAGCATTTCCCAAATATTGCATCTTTGCATCCATGTTTGATGCCTAGAAGTCCAACTGGAATTTTAAAAAGCTTAACCAAATCTGGCTCCCAACTGCTGTTTAACAGTGCTAAACCCATGTACATACATCCTTGTAGCTTGCATCCTACAAATAAGGAAAAAGCACAATGGTGTTCTCTTTACCTTCCCCCTGAGACCTTTTTGAACAACAGGTGTATTGGAAATACAAAATTATTTATTCAATGTTAAGCCTTTAAAAACTCACATTTGATTTGATAGTAATATGTATGTACAGTGGCAACTAGGTGGTGGCTTCTGTAGTTGTGTAAATGTGCTGTGTGTCTGTTGCTGGATTTTATTCTGTAATGTGTCTGTTTACTTTGGTAGGTACAAGAAGCCATTGAGACCAGAGATGGTACATTTTGTGCAGAATTGGTATCATTTAAACATCCACATGTTGCAAACCCAAGGCTACAGGTGAGGATGTTTTTTGACCTTTTGTTTTCCTTTTACTTTTCCCAGCTCTGTGTGTGGGTGCCTTTCCATTGGAGAGAAACCTCAGAAATCTGTTTCACAGGCTGAGGTAGTATCCCCATGTGGGTTTGCTTCCCTTTTCTTTTTACCAGCATACTATATATAATTTTTGTGTTCTGGTTGGCTCTTTGTGTTCCATTTTGAACTGTTTTCTGGATAGATACAGTTTTGAATGTCCTTTCTGACCAGGTCTGCATTAGTTATTAGCATAGCACTGTGAAAGGCACTAGAGACAAAAAAGCAGTGGGCAGTAAGGACTTGGTGTTTGTGTGTTTTGGATGCTTTTATTTAAGGCTGGCTCTGTTCAGGTTCTGGAGACAGAATGCACACTAGTAATTCATTATTTTGGATATGATTGTTAATATAATTTAAAGTTCTGGTAGATGCATACTAGAGGTCCCTTCCAACCCTAGCAAATCTTTGAGAACTGCCATGACAAAATATGCATATGATGTTCTGTTTCTGGTGCATTGGATGTCCCTGTAATGTTTTATTGATTTATTCTACACTTAGCTTCCATCTCCAGAGGAGAAGTGCCAACAAGTTTTGGAATCGCCATATGATGAAATGTTTGCAGCCCACTTAAGGTAAAGGTGGGCCCAGAATGTAAAGTCAGTTGTGAGGTGTGCAGCAGGGATGGGGAAGGATATCCTTAAGTTTACTTTCCTATCTTAAAGGGCTTACACATGAAAACTTGGTATTTATTACTCTTATAAATAATGCTAGAATTGCAGGAAATAAAGACTTTCTTTCTCCTCTCCATATGAAGTTTGCTCTGTGTACCTGGCTGTCATCTGTGTATGGCCATTGGCACAGCTTTGGTGTCAGTGCTTGATGTTTCCCCTCTGCCTACTAGCTGCACATGAATTTAGAGTGAAATAAGCAAGGGAAATAAATATTTTTAAAAGGGAATTTTAATCATAAAAGTACTTTTAGGAGA
This sequence comes from Onychostruthus taczanowskii, assembly GCF_017590055.1. Taxonomy (NCBI): domain Eukaryota; kingdom Metazoa; phylum Chordata; class Aves; order Passeriformes; family Passeridae; genus Onychostruthus; species Onychostruthus taczanowskii. The sequence continues at coordinate 3,653,324 of NW_024503457.1, read as the reverse complement.
GCTTAGTATCTAATTCTGCAAGGCTTTTACTAAATAATTTTCTGCATCTAGTATCTTTCAACAATCTTGCGTTTTTAAAATTTAATCTTGGTGACAGTTTCAATAAGCATTAGCTTATGTAAAAGAAATACCTATTAATCTCTAGCATCTGTTTTCTACAATTATCAAGCTTAGTGCTCTATTAAAATACTTGTGCCATTTTTTTAGGAATGCTTCTAGTCATATTCCTTTGTGCCTTAAATAAACTGTAAACCTTCATGCCTGGTAGGACACAAAAACAAATATTTCATTTATGTATGTTTTCTGATGCACTAATGCCCCTTTTCTTTGACAGGTGTACTTATGCAGTTGCAAACCATGACTTTGTAGAAGCATACAAATGCCAAACAGTTATTGTCCAATATCCTTTTCCATAAATCTTGCATATTGTTTTCAGATTAACTTCTTGTAGAATAAGTTTTCTTTATGGTTATTAAAAATCTAATAGGACATGGTCTGCTTCCCAATACACTTCAGTTGTTTAGGTTTTCTAAACAAGGAAATCCAGACACATTCTTCTTCCAGCTTTCTATAGGGCTAAGAAAGAATGTTTTACTTGGCTCTAAAATAGAATATTAATTTCTCCCAGAATGTAGGAGAGTTTCAAATCATTGTAATACCTTGCAGTTTGTATGTGGCTGGAGGGGAAGATAATGATAAAGAAGCTTCTATCTTATCTCTGGCCAGTGTTTCTTACTGCTGCTGCCACTCAAAGGGGTGCATGGCTGTGCTCACTTTCTTCATACTGCACCTCAGCTCCTCAACTTCTTGATGGTGTTTTGATTTCTAGTCTTTCATGAAGTCATATATGGAGTCTTTCATGAAGTCATATAGAAAATTTAAATTTTCCTCAATACCATACATCTTTCCTGCGAGCATTTCAGGCACATAAAGAAGAAAATTGGTGAGTACATGGTAGAAAGCTACTAGAAAATAGACTCATCTTTTCCTAGTATAATACCATTGGAGTCAAACTAAAATTATATCTATACTTTTATTTGTCCCCAGTGATGCTAAAATCAAGCCTAATTGGCTTTGTTGCCTGGTTAAGTTTCATGTCCAAAGTGTTGAAACTAAACATCTGAGCTTGATTGCATAGAATGGTCCATATGTAAATAGATGAAGGATTTGTTCAAAGAGAAGTGGAATTTTATTAAGCCACAGTAAAAAAGAACTTTGAAATAATGATTGTAGTATAGGATTTCTGAAATACTGAGATCTTGAAGAACTGTCCCTTTAAGAAGTGCATCCTTCTTCTTTTAAAGATTAATATATAATTTTCTAATTGTATGACCAACTAAAAAAAAAAAAATTGCTTGTTTCTCATGTCTTACTTATTGCTTGATTTGCACCTACTAAGTATACTATGATTTTCTTTTCCAGGGCCTTACCTATTATGTATTCTGTAGCCCTTGATCTTCGAATTTTTGCTAATAATGTAAGTAGATCTGATTAACAGCCTCATTACTTTTATCTGTTTGGTATTTCCACAATAGAAATATTTTTACAGAGTTTATTACACAGTCTAATTTTGCTCAGTTCTCTTTAACTCATTGTTTAGGATTTTGTTGACTTGCTAAATTCATCCACTCTTACTGAAAGATGAGGTTGCTAGATCTGTCCACCTTCTGTTGGCAGTTGGAACTAGAGGAGTTCTGAGGGCCTGAATGCAGCTCCCAGCAGTTGTTTAGAACTTATGAAGGGATAAATATTTTCTTTATTGAGTAGCACCTGGTGTAAGTCACTATTTCCATGTTATCCCTGGGATTTGGTGGAAATTTGAGGTATCACAGACAACCAGACTGATTTGACCATTCACCAGATCTGAAGAGGGAACTTTCTGCTCCCCTTTTCCAGACGTGTGAACCACTTCTGATGCTCTTTGGAGCCCTTGGTGAGCCCATACAACTGCTGACATGCTAATAATCCCCAAATTTACATTATTTTTTCTCAGGCTTGTGAATTGAAGTAGCTTGTGTAGGGATCTGTTGAGAACTTCTAGGCCAAGTTAAGTGGCAGAGTTGTGATTTTGTTCCTTGTCACTTCAACTGAAGAGTTGAAGCTAGAGTTGAAGTGAGGTTAGGGTTTGACAATGTCCAGTATTTTCAGTGTTCATCCCCCTCATCACTCTCTCATGCCCACTCACCCACAAAACCACATGAGGAATGGGAATACTTGCACAGTGAGTACTTTTTGTGTGTGTTACTGCTCTGCAACAAGTGTCACTTCTCAGTTTGAATGAGGGAAATCCATATCTCTGAGATGCATGAGAAAGGATACTGTTGAATCAGTCATGCTGGAAGTGTTTGAACTCTGTCTTCTGACCTTAGTGTATTATTCAGAGGATCTGGTTTCAGAGAAGACTTCTGCAGCAGGATGCATTTCCATTTCTTTTATTTATGCTTCGACTAGTGAGAATGCAAACACTATGATAAAACACTTTAGAAAGCACGTAATAAATATCTACTTGCTATATTTTTTCTGTTGAAGTTCTGCATTAGTCAATGTGTGGATCTTTCCCATATGTTGACAACTGAATTATTTTTTTTCTCTTGCTGCTGTAACGTATGTTTTATCTTTCTTCTGGAAGTCTCAGGTCCCAGCAGTGTGTGTTACTACTGGAAACTGTTGAACATGGTTTAGAAATAAAATGTAGTCTTTGTGGCTGTGGAGAGAAACTGAATTATAAATTCTAAAACTCAAACTCCATAATTTTTTCCAGGCTCTTGGTCTTTGTACACTTGAGTTGAAGTGTTAATGCTCCAATTCATGCATTAAACCTGAATTTGGGTTTCTGAGAGCTGCATTAAGCTGAGTGATGCTAAAGGTAATAGTGGTCAGTGCTATTTTCCAAGGACTGTCCTTCTCTAATTGGGGTTGGTACATGTCCATGAGCCTCTCTGAGTGTTTTCTTTTGTTCTGGGAGCTTGACTGCCTTCTAGATTTGTGAGATAGCAGCCATGATAGATCTCTTGCTATAACACTTTATAAAATGCTAAATTAAAAAACTAAATTTTGCAACCCAGTGAACCACGATGTAGAATTGCATATTGTTTCTTGCTAGGCAGATCAACAGCTTGTGAAGAAAGGGAAAAGCAAAGTGGGTGACATGTTGGAAAAAGCAGCAGAGCTGCTGATGGGCTGCTTTCGAGTCTGTGCCAGTGACACGTAAGTGAAAGACCCTCTGCTGGACTTGCACTAGTAAATTACTGAGAACTTAATGAACTTTGCTTTAGATTTTCCCACATACTTAGACCAAATATGGGTCTTAGAATGAACACTTCTGAGGCTTGTCTCTTCTCATTTATTGTCTTAATCCCTTGACTATTAACTGCAGAGGGAGAGCCCTCACTTTAGGTTTAGCATTCCTAGCGGGTATTGTTGGGAGGCACTGATTATATCCCTGTTTCTCAGGAAAGATGATTAATGCTTCTGTGCCCTGTTAGTTATGAAGTTTGCTTTATTAGAATTAATTAGATGGAAAAGAGGTGGATCTGGTTTCCAGTGTTAGCAATTTTAACACTTCTGAAGTGGAGAAAAAGCTTTTTTTTGGGTCTTTCTTTCATCTCAGGTATTATAAGCCACTGCTATGTTCGTGTATGTTATCTGCAAACTGGAGTGAGGACCCTGATGCAGATGAATAATATTCTGCTTGACATCTTTTCATTATGTTGAGAAAATATATAGCAGAGCTACACCTCTTTTTACCCTAAAAAATGCTATGGAGTGAATCTCTATGGAATGAATTTACTGTGAGGACAAAGTCATTATTTTCTTACAATGTTCGGTACTAGCAGGTTTTTTCTTTTTCCTTATGACAGTCGAGCAGGCATCGAAGACTCAAAAAAGTGGGGCATGTTGTTTCTTGTGAATCAGCTGTTTAAAATTTATTTTAAGGTAGGGTTCAAGTCTGGTAAGCCGTTTTGTATTTCATATTCTAAGTTAAACCCACCCTGTTTTTATATGATACCATCTATCTACACTCTGATTAAATTGTTGGGGTTTTTTTTAACAGATCAACAAGCTCCATCTCTGTAAGCCCTTAATTAGAGCAATTGACAGCTCAAATCTGAAGGAGGAGTATAGTATGGCACAGAGAGTTACATACAAATACTATGTTGGACGCAAGGCCATGTTTGACAGCGACTTTAAGCAAGGTACTGTGTGCCAGTAAGACATGTTTAAAGTCTTGCTGCTTGGCATGAAATCTTGCTGAAGTTGTGTGTGTGTGTGTGACTCAGAATTGCACTGATCAAAGGAAAAGTCATGCTGAAAGGTCCAAGGCCCAGAGGCTGACTCGAAACAGAGATGAGGTTACATGACACTTCTAATCAGCTTTAAAATATTTGTGTCAGTGAAGTTCCCTACTGTCTTATGCATTATGTGTGTGCATTACAAAATGTGTGAGCATCCAAAAGAATAGGTCTGTAAAAGTTTTGCAGAGGAGCCTTCAACTCTTCAAGTTGCTGTGTGCCACTTAGGAAATCTTTAGCAAACTGTAGTGTAGCAAACTCTAGTTTCTCGATCCATTGGAAGATTTTGGAAGATGTACAAACTGAGTTTCCTAGATTTCTAATAGATTTCACTAACAGAAATGCTAGAGCTAAGGGGTACAGCTTCATCACTAACTGAAGCCCTGGACCAACATCTGTTCTGGAGCTGGATCTTTACTCCAAATAGCGTGTGCTGCCTTTCAGGCTTGTCATTTTCTCTCTATCGGTGGAAGCTGCTGAGAGGTTTTCATGCTGTTGTGCCGTATGGTCTCACTGGCACATTTTTGCAGCTCAGGAGATGTGGGCATTGCAGTCAGCTTTCATCTCTTGAAGAACCTAATCTCAATTTAGGAAATAGAGTGTATAGAGTGACCAGCACTTCTTGAGATTCTCTTCTTCTGTAATAGGAGTGCAATAATATTAAATATTACTGAAATGAGCTGAAAAATCCAATATTACTTGTAACTGTAATGTCTGACATGAAGATCTTGATGAGTTTTCTTTGACTTTCTGAAGGAGAACTTACCTTTCTAGTAATACTTTGTATTTTGTATGAATCTCCAACTTTTCTTTATGTATTTTGAGTGGCATGATTTTTTTTTATACAATTTCAAATGTTACGTGCTCAAGAGAGATGGACATTGAGCATACGATTTTAATCCATTTTTGTGGTTGATTTGTGTTACTCGTGCTTGCAGCTGAAGAGTATCTGTCATTTGCCTTTGAGCACTGTCACCGATCAAGCCAGAAGAACAAAAGAATGATTTTGATCTACCTGCTGCCAGTAAAAATGTTGTTGGTGAGTAGATGCCACTTTTCTTAATAAGGGGAAGGGGGTACACATGCAGACTGTAAAACTGATGCTCAGTATTTTCTTGGTTTTCCCTTAGTGGAATTCAGAGACTATTTTATCCCTGTAAGAGCCAGTGTATGCACACCTTGTTACCTGAGGGCAAAAAAGTGTTTAGTTGTCATTTATAGCAACGTGGGAAAGGAGATAGGAGGGGAAATAACACAACCAAACAAAAAAAACCCCATCCCCAAACTAAACCAACCCGGCCCTCCTTTCCCCCTACCTTTCTCCCACCCCTCCTAAGGGTGCAACCTGATCTTACTACTTTAATGAAGGTATATTTGAATTCTTTGGAGAAGCACTCAACAGTGTGACTTCTGTCTTGTAGCAGAGTGCCTCTCTGCTGATCAGCTGCACACAAAAGCCAGGGAAGGTGTGGATTCACTGGAAGCAGAATTTGTCTGCCTCTTTCACCTGGTGGAAGAAAGAAGGGTGTGCAAGCAGATGGCTGAGGACTGTTGAGAGGGGTTTGCTGCAGCTACAGCCTGCCTTTGGCTTTTTTATTTGTACCTCGTACATTTTCCCATTCAAGGCATGTCAGAAGGGTCATGAAGCAGAGCATTTTGGTTCTGAAAAATCAGTGAAGACTTGTTACTGTTTGATCATTTCATATTTCTATTAAAAGAATTAAGCACATGTGTTTCTTGTTCCTGTCCATTCCCATGTGCTGTGCTAACATTTGTGTATCCCTGAATTAGTGGATTATGCTGAGTATTAATTCAGTGTGACTGAGGGGACAGGAACTAGATTTTAGAGTTTCCTGTTCTGGCCCTGTTCCCAAAGTTGCCCATGTAGAATGTTTCTCCTGCCTCTGTTGAGTTGCCACTTTCCACCTTCCCCCTGACCTGTTTATGACCTCCCTGCTTTTTCCTTTCAGTGCTTCTTTCCAATTCCTTGCTGTGTCAAGTGGGTAAAGGGGAAGTATAGTGGGTATGATAATTGGCTTCTGTTTTCCTTGTTTTAATTGTCGCCTTTCTTAGCAGCTGTTTTCAGATCAGTCATTGGTAGGGTTGGTAAAGGAAAACTTATTAACAGTCTTCCTAAAAGCTTTGTCCCAGTCCTGACTAGGTGCCTTAAGCTGGTTGGTCTGTTAGTGCCTAGAATTACTGTGGCTTTTCTAAAGCAGTTTTAGTGTACAAGAGACATTAAAGAAGCTAGATAAAAGGTCATTGTATTTATAGTTACTTTTTAAAATCAGAGCCCAAATATTAACACTAACTTCAAACTACTAAAATAGCTTGTGTGTTGGTTTTTTGTTCCTAACAGCTCTCAGTAAACCTGCAGCTCAGTTCTGCTCTCAGCTAATCCTTCATCCAGGAAAGGAGTTAGCAACAGCATAGCATGATGTAACTAAATTTAAAGTCTGACCAAGTCAGCGTGCATTCTGATCTTTGCTGTGCAGGGGATAAAAGGCAAAGTTTCTTTTTGATTCTGTAGGTGGTTCAGTCTTACCTGATGTAACAATAAGAATTAATTTTGTTCCCTTAAATTTAACCTTTCTCTCCCCTTTTTTTCTTTTTTTTTGGGGGGTGAGGAGGGGGCATGGTGGTGGTGTTTGTTTTCTGAGAGGACATTTTTATTTCTGCATGGAGGCATAGAGAAGAAAAAATCAGTTACAGACTGAGATAACACTTGACAAGGCTGAAGAAGTGCTCATATTCCTTTGGAAATGCTTGGGAGTCCTGCAGTTCTTCTGTTTGTAGATTAGATGATAGAGCTATGGCATAATTTGAATCTGCCAAGGCCTCATGTACAAGATCTTGATTCTACAAGTTTGATAGATGTTCCCTAACAATAAGTGTTGCTTGTCCCTAAATCATGATAAATCAGTAGTTACTGTGAGTTGTGCTATAAGAGGGACAAGGAGGTTGTCTTGCAAATACTTTTATTCACTTCTTATTCTGTAGCAAAAAAAAAAAATGGTTAAACATTCTTCTTTTTTGTCTTAACAATTTTTTAATAGCTTACTAGAAAAAAAAAAAAAGGTTAAACATTCTTCTTTTTCTCTTAACAATTTTTAATAGCTTACTAGATTCTATTTAAAATGCATTTAACTTTACCCTGGAAAACTTGGACACCATTTATTTTTCAGGGCCATATGCCAACAGTTCAGCTCTTAAAAAAGTATGACCTTATGCAGTTTGCTGAAGTAACAAAGTCCGTGAGGTATGATTCTTGCTTTTCTGCTTTGTGTTCAAAAAGTATTAAGTAAAAAGTGTTTCTTTGGGGTGATTGAGGAAGCAGGGGAAGCATATTCCTACCAAGTCGTACTTTCTTTTTTTACTGGTGTGAGACCTTCTCACTTTTTCATTTCTTTATCCTTGCAGTGAAGGAAATCTTCTCCTTCTGAATGATGCTCTGACAAAGCATGAGACCTTCTTTATTCGATGCGGAATCTTTCTTATCCTTGAGAAGCTGAAAATCATCACATACAGGAATCTCTTCAAGAAAGTGTAAGCATAACAAAAGCTACATTTTTGCAAAAGCAGATTTAATATGGTTTCACCTGGGAGTGAGGTAGAATTGTGCATGCTCCTTAGCTCTCTCTGAGAGAGCTAACTTCCTGTTAAGGTGAATTTATTGTAGAAAGGCCATTTTTCTAAGAAACAGAATTCTAAAGTGATTATTTCACAACAACACATTTTTCATATTTACTACTGTTGTTTCTTTCAGATATTTACTACTCAAAACTCATCAGCTATCTCTAGATGCTTTTCTGATTGCCCTGAAGTTCATGCAAGTAGATGATGTTGATATTGATGAAGTCCAATGTATTTTAGCTAACCTCATATATTTGGTAAGTGCTGACCACTTGTTTTCTGGTGCTTCCAGACTTCTGACAGTGACAAATACTAGACAGAGAATAACAGTTTATGACAAAAAACTCATCAGTAATCCCAGGTTTTCTTGTGGTGTTTTTTGAGAGACTTGTGCTCAAAGTGAAATGTTTTCATTTGTCCTGAGGACTCCTCTAGTTCCTGCCTTTTTTGCAGGAATCAGTTAAAATTGAAGTAGAATTTCACATTACAAATTCAATACTGACGTTTCTATATATGCAGAAACATTGATTTAAAAATACAAACCTTTCAAGTGGCACCAAAAAGATTTGTTCTGCATCTGAAGTAGGAGACTCTTGGTCTTCTCAAATTAGAAAAAAATAGAGCTAGATTTCTTTGGTTCTGTTCCAAATTTTTTCTTTTACTCTAAGTGAATCTCAACTGCTTATGAATGAATAAAAGCTTGAAATCTAAATATTTGTGTTAAATCAGAGGTTGTGAGGCATCACTATAGTGTCAGCAAGAAAATTAACCACTACTCTGTTTCTGAAACATAGTTTGATGTGGTCTAGGTCACTGGGAGATTTCTCTCACTGTTACAACACTATGTCTGAAAAGGAAGTACTATGTCATTTATTTTATTAGGTATGGAATACTAATTGATTCAAATCCTCATTTTAAAGTGAGCAAGAGTGAATTTAGAAACACTTGTGTAGAGCTCTGTCTCTTCGAGGCAGTGTAAGCAGACTCATGGGGGACCCTGACAAGAGGCTCTCAGTCTGACAGCTCCCTTAGTACACAAACAGGGTGGTGGCTCCAGCTTTGTGCTTGCTCTCAAAGGTGACCCGCTTACCTAAACTGGACCCTCATGGATATTGAAGTACAGTAGTGTAGTGGTGAGAGAGCATAAACAGCTTTGCTATGGTTAGCTTGTAAGTGTTTGCTTGGGTTGTAGGGATTGTGTTACCAGCTCTAAGTACTAACTCTGCCTTTTTCTCCTTCTGCCAGGGTCACATTAAAGGCTACATATCCCATCAGCATCAGAAGCTTGTGGTGAGCAAGCAGAACCCATTTCCTCCACTGTCAACAGTGTGTTGTTGAGTATTGCATCTTAGCCATGCAAGTACTCTTCAGATACTCAGCTTGCCCAGTGGAACTGATCCCAGTGACCCTAAGAACACTCTAAATGGCCTGGTTCATGTCCAGGACTGAAATACCAGGAACTGTTTGTGGCTCCTTTCCCAGAATGGCCAAGGCTGCCAGTGTTACAAAGTGCATTGAAATGAAATGTTGACTTTTAAATGGTAATTTCCACAGGCTTTCTAGATCATTCAAAGTATCTCATGAAGAAATAAAGCATTCCAAATTCCTTCCCAACTACTTAGAAGCTTTTGTAAAGTACTTCATGTTACTATCTGTGTTTATCCTTCAGAGGGAAGTATCAGCCTTTGTTGCTTGTGTTAATCCATTCTTCAGAGTGGAAGTAATGTTTTCTTACATGGTTTCCATTTTTTTTAAAGTCTCAATAATTTTGTGGGTATTAAATGCTCTCTTCAAACTGTCTCTAAAAAATAGAGAAGTTTGACACCAAAAGCTTTACTGTGTCAGTAATACTTACGTGTTTGAGTATATGTGGTAGGTGCCCACAGATGGCTTTGGGTTTTTTTAAAATTCTGGTCATATTTTGTTTAATTTTTGTTATGATGAACAAAAACTCCTGTAGCTAAATTATCCATACTCTGTTTTATTTTGCTTCTGGGGAAAACACTACTACTGGATCCAGTATTTTAAGTGTTACTACCCTGGGGGTTGGTGGGGGTGGTACAATATAACTTTGTCCAGACTGATGAGATCTTAGAATTTGCTGAATCAAACCTCAGGGTACTAGCCACATTTGAAGTCACAGAAAAATATAGAGTATGTTTTGAGATTTAGAATTAACA
>NW_024503457.1:2994686-3043192 GCF_017590055.1 Onychostruthus taczanowskii | reverse complement strand
CCCCCGCCCCCAACATTAACCTCCGATTCGGTTGCCAGCCAGAGCCTTGCTTGTCTCGCAAAACCTGCGGGAAGTACCCGAGTTTCAAATAAACCCCAGCAGTTGCTGCAAAGACTCCTTAGCATGCAGGGATTACCTCGTCAGCTATTTTGAGGTGCTCAGTCACATACAATCATTAGAGATGTTGGAATAAAAAGCAGATTGCTTTTAAGTTTAAATCACCGTTGCCCTTTACAGACTCGTATTGACGCTCGGAGGGGGAACAGGGCAACGGACGGGCGTGTATTAACGACCTGAATTAAATGTTACATCCTCATCCGTGGCGCTAGAAGTGGGAGACATCATGGCCAAGGCTCAGCGCTCACCCTCCGCTAGAGCCGATCCTTGCACGTCCTTCCAGAGCTGGCCAGAGGGACCCCTGGAGGTGAGGGCAAAAAGCGGGGGACGACCGCTGCGGGAGTGCCGGGATGCCCTCGGTGTCCCCTCTCCAGAGCCCGTCCCTTTTCCCGGGGGGGTCTCGCTGTGAGCCGTGCCCGGCTGCGTACCTCTGCCTGCACGGAAAATTCCCCTCCCTTCTTTTTCCACCCCCCTCCCTCCCCTCTCTTTTAAGTGGATTTTTGCTCTCACTTCAATAACACGCCGGCTCTAATTAGCTGCAATATTAAGAAACGCTGCTAAATGACAGTTTTATCGGGTTTGTGCAGATAGGAGGAACGCGGGGACCCGGCGAAATATCCACCCAATGCGTTTGGCGCTGGATCCCCGCCAGCAGCCACCGCTCGCTCTTTTTATATGGAAAAATGGCAACATTTTGGAAAGCAGCTTTAAAACTTTGACTTATATTTTACATGCTAAATAACGGGGAGAATGGCGACAGCGTTACAGAAAGCTTCAACCCTGCAAATATTTGAATGGGGCTTTTTTGTAAAGTAGAGCAGCTGTCAGTCAGCTGGCTTTGACAGCCTGCCACAATTTTGTCATTTAATAGTGGGTGTTAGGCTAAGTGCAAAACACTCTGGCAAACAGATGTCAAACCTACATCTCATATAAATGGGGGTTGTAAAATTGAGTTTTAACCCACATATAGGGTTTTAAAAAGCGGTGCCAGTGTGTAAACTGTATACAAAATAAAGATACTGACAATCTCCTGTGTGTGCTTGTTATTTAAAGTAGGCTTATTTAGAAATCTGACCTCCAAATTATGCTAAATCTTCCTACATTTCAAACAGTGGAATATGAGAACAGTGCTTGGGAAAGTCGAAATTAAGGACAAATATGACGGCTTTTGAAAGGGTCTGGTTGTCGTGTGTACAGAGAAACCAAGGCTCCTAATTCATTAAACTTGTCGTCACTCCTCCAAGTCTGAAAAGGAAGGAAGGATGGAAGGAAGGAAGGAAGGAAGGAAGGAAGGAAGGAAGGAAGGGGTTTCAGGGACTGTTTTCTACAGTGGGACGCGAGGGATTTGATTTAGGAGGAGGCGGCAGGGGAAGGAAAGACCGCACATGCAGGGAGCAGGCAGTTGCAGAAGCACAGACTCCGTAGGGTGAACGACGGACCATGCAATGAGGTGGCCAGAGCCACTGCAAAGAGTGGAGGGCACTCTCCAGGACATGGCAAAATATTATGAGCGATAGCAGGAAAATATCAGTCACAATTAATTTCTTCGGAAGTTACTATTAGAAACATGAGCCGCTTTTCCTTTCGAACTCACATTTCCAAGACTCGTATCTTCACCGAGATGTGGTTTTCCCCTGTACTTTGAGGGACCTTCCTGACAAAATTCCTTTTAGCATGTAAAAACTGCCACAAGTATTTACACAAGAAATTGTTCGTTGCCTCAGCTGGTTAGGACAAAGCAAGAAGAGTCAAGATGATAATTCATTGCACGAATGATATTATATGGATTATATCAAATTCCTCAGAATAAGTCTGCACCCACATTATAGTTTTGGAAGCTAGATATGTAGCTTCCTAGACAAGTCGATATGAGGGGATTAAACGAAACATTTAATTGAAAATAATTGTTCATATTAATAATTAACCACAGTTTAAACAGTCGCTCAGCTGATTTCCTTGTCGAGTACTCACTTGCAATATTTGCACTATCCTAGCTGATGTCAAATGAGTAGAGGAATGCACACGGGGTGATTATTGATCATATGCAGTTACTGCTGTTTACATTTAAATCCCATTTGATCCGAACTCTCTCCACGCTCGTCTCCAAATCCCCAGAGCTCTGCTGCTTGATTACAGCGTTTTCCCCTTTACAGGTTTTTGTTTGTTGCTTTGCGGGGGCTTTCGACACTTAGTTTGCAGAACGACAATGAATGCCCGAGCCTGGCTAATCCTGCCGCAGGTGTTCGGAAGCTCGGGGAGAAGGGGATGTCCGCAGCCCCGCTCGGCGGGCAGCGGCCCCCGGCCGCAACTGCGGGGTTGCAGTTCGCACCCCCGGGCTGTCGGAGCCTTCCCCAGCCTCTACCAGGGCTCTTGGGTCACTACAGCAGACACTCTGTTGCTGGGTCTGACCTGAAAGTTGCCGCTTCAGAAACCCCAGATTTAAATAAAAAAAAAAAAAAATTAAGAAGCCCCCAGCGGTTCGCCTGGAGTGCCCCACACTGAGGGCCCTGGGGACTCCTGGGGTTCCAAGCACCAGCCCGGAGGTAAGGTCTCTTCCATGCCTTGACAACACTGACTACAGCCTAGCATCAGATCACATCGACAAGGAGAAATAAGGTTTTATTCTGCAATAATTGCCGCTGAGTTATTTTGAATCAATTGTAGCTGCGACTTTGATGGGCAGTGTGGCTGGCTCTGCGGCTGGTCCCTGGCTCCAGAGAGGAGCCTGGACTGTCTTTATTCAATTTCCTCATGCAGAAAAATGCCTGTAGCTGTTATCCAGCCCATTTGCCTGCAAAGAAAGGCTATGGCAGAACGTCACACTTATTTTCAAACAAGTAAGTGATCAACAAATCTAGAAAAAAAAAAGTATTGCCATCCTTGACAGATATTAAAAATCTTCTCTTGCTGATTAAAAATGGACATTCTGTTACCTCTAATGTGTTTGCTTTTTTACCAATATACTTATATGAGTGCTTTCCATCATAGACACAGCTCTCTTTTTCAGCATTCTGCCATGAAACAGTTGCAAGCCTCAGAAGAAGTCAAAATGTAATTGCCACAGCTAAATATTTTTTCTCAAATGCAGCAGTTTTATCAAATCTTGAAATTAAGTCCAGTGACTACCTGCCTGTCCTACAATTGCTCTGGAATACAAATCAGCACCCTCTCCAACAGCAGTGTCATGGGAAATCCAGGCACTCAACTTGTACTTATTCCATTACTTCAAATGTTAATATTAGCATGTTTTCAAGGTGGAAATATCATTGAACAAATTCAAATGATAGAGCTGGGAAATTACTAAAACTACATTGGAAATGTAAAAAGAGATGATTCTAATTTTCGTGTTTCAGGATTAAATGGGATTTGTGCTGTAGACAGGAAAAACAAAGTTCACCAGAATTGTGTCTCCCATGGGTTTGGTTCCTGTGATTGCTGTGGAATGACGCCTGATCCATACTGGAGTGAAATCAGAGGGAAGCTATGACTTCTGTAACATGCAAGCTATAAAAATCAACAGCAGAAATCTAATTGTTTGTGTTTTAGTGTTGCTTCTGTCATTTAAATTTAGAGCAGTAGACAGTAATGGAATTATTTTTCTCAGGTTTGGTTTTTTTTTTTTTTTGAGCAGGGGTGGACATGGTTAGGTCTTAGATTTGTTTCCCCTTTCAATAGGGTCTGAAGTTGAAACCAATTCAAGTGCAGAATATACACTCCAAGATCAAAGTGCAAACCAGTTTTTCAAGTGGCTTATGAGTAGAAAGTATGGAGTGAAGATTAGGTTATCCCACTGCAACGCAATCCAGTCATTTGATGAAATCATCAAGTTGAAGGTAGTGCTTTAAAATGGAGCATGGCTTAGCATCAGGCTTAGCTTCAAAGAGACTGAGGCAACCTAACACTCCTCACTGAAGTGTTTAGAGACTGTCATCATTTTCATGAACCCACCAGAACATGTTACAGCTTTAAGAAATCAGTTTCTTTCTGAGTATTCAAGCACATGTACCAAAAGATCATATTTTTACGTCATTGGCAGAAATGGTTTCACATATTTTGTACATATTTAACATCATATATTTCTATTTCCTGGGGAAGGTGACAGTATATTTTCCATGTGATACCCCAGCAGTATATGCAAAATGGGGGTATATATTTTCTTCTCTTTACTTTGTAGATGTTCCACTGCTGGAGAACCCCCTTCTCAAATCATTGGGATGAGTAGATCACAATGAGGCATAGCTTGCTGAGACAGTGACTGCTATGAGACTATTCAAATCTTTCAGCTCTTCCTCCAGTGAGGATGATTCACTTTTGCTGCTTTACCGGGACTGCCCCTGGGTCACCCAGGGGGTTCTATTGCTTTTCTGTTGCATTAGGCCCAGCCATGCTGTCAGTTTGTTGCCTTATGTTCCACCAAAGTGTCCCGATGCTCTGATTGTTGCTACTGCAGAAATCCTGGGCTTTTGGCTGGGATGAACATCTCATGTCCTTTGTGAGAAAACCTGGAGGAAGGAGAGAGGATGGTTTTCTCTGGAGCCCTCTTCTCAAAGGCAAAATATGGAGGTGAGCCAATCTGAGCTGGGAGTCATGGACTCAGACCCTGCTTCAGCTCTCAAAAGCTGTTCACAGGCATTGAAACAGTGCAATCAACTGGCTATTAATAATGATTAAGAAACAGCCTGAGTTTCCTGGTAAGTCCTTTAGATTTCAGCATCTGTAGGGCTCCAGAATATTTAGACACAAAATTGTCACTGAAATGAACATAAACTCTGCATCTAAATCCCTGGACTTACACATCATTGATCTGAAAATGTGAGATATCTGGCTTAATCTCCCCAAGCCTCCACTAAACCATAGATACACTGGCTACTGTAGCACACAGGAATATCACAGGAGAATTATGAGAACAAACTTCCTAACACTTTTAAAGAGACATAAAGAGGTAACAAATCTACTCAGGATTATCATTACTATTTATCACCATGACACTCACTGGCTGGGAAAGCAGGAGATAATGTTTAGAAAAATCTGAGGAATATTGTCTTGTTTGAAAATATCTCTGCTACTAATGTGATGACTGTCTAGTGGAGTTGTGGTTGCTGGGAATTCACACACTGATTTTATGGAGAGATAAAAGAGTGGAGTTTATATGGAATAAACCCCTTTTGAATAAAACAATCTGCATAAATGCTTTAAGAAAGCCTATAATTATGATAAAAATGTTGCTCAGAGTTAAAATTATGAAGCAATCAAAATTTATAAACAGTCTCTCATCGACTTTTAATCATACTTTCTCATATACAAACTGTAGAAAACATATAGTAGTAATATATAACAATGCATATTTTATTTTTGGTAATTTAGGGTGCTATGCCATTCTCTTCAGTCTGACAAAGCTTGTCTTGTCAAGCTCTACAGTACTATCCTTAAATGTCAAAAAACACATAAAGTTCTCTAGTTTTATTTACACTTATGTGAGGTTTTATCCTGCTTGCAGTTAAACACCTCTGGAGAGGTGTTGTGCCCTGCTTGGGCTAGATCCAAAACTTTCTATGGTCATATTCCCACAAAGAATCTCTGGATCAGGACCTCTATTCTCACTGCCTGCTCTGAAGATGCTCACTCAGTGTAAGGCAGGATCCTACCCACACCTCCCCTGAAACTCCCTTGTAGACATTGCTCTTCATTTGTCATTCATTAAGGAGAATGCTCAAATTATATGCATCATGTAGGACTTGGATGGCAAGAGATATTCAAAAGAAGGAATATTTGTAATGGGAACCTTGCCAACTTGAAATGTAGCCCACCATGTCTATAAGCTCCATTGTTTCCTCTGAGCTGAACTAGCTGAACATGTTTGGGATGCATCCTGATAGTAACATGTCTCCCTTGGCAAGTTGTAAAATTCACTGGTATTATTGTGTTATGAAAAATATTATCACAAATGTGGTCAGATACAGGACATTATAATAAAATATTTGCCTCAAGACATATGTGTTTTTAATGCAGTATTACTAGATCCTTTTCTGGAAGAGAATAGCATGTGGAATATTCCATCTGAATTCCTTATGAAAATAAGAACTATTGAATTGACTGGCACAGCCCTTATTGATAGGTTAACCCTTTGAGTCCCCTTAATTACCAGAGTGAACAGCCTTTTCTGCTAAAACATTGATTCATCTGCTGCTTTCATCTAGACATAATAATAAGGAACAACAGCCCCGAGTCTCACAAGGTTTGCACCTTCCAAATGGAGTATGAAATCATGGCCATAAATACATGCTTTCAATGTTTTAAAGGGGTGACACCCTTTCAGGACTTCCTATTGATTCCGTTTGTCTTCAGGTCCTTGTGAGCTCACTCCCTTTTCACTGACCAACAGCCTGAAACAAATGTTGCCAAGTGGACTAGTGGTGAGAGGAAGGACTGGAGAAGTCTCCTTCCACAATCTGCGCGGCAAGACCCGAAGGGCTTTTCTTCCTATTAGACTGTAGAGCAATATGAATACTTTGTGGCTTTTTCAATTTGTGAAATAATATTCAAAATATGAATACTTTGTGGCTATTTTATATGAATTCTGCATGCTTGAAGCAGAAACATTTTTGGCTTGGGAAAGGGAAACCTCAGCTTGATCCTCAGCTAGATGATTTAGATGGCTATTTTTGAAGGACAGAGAAGCTTCATGAGTGCAGCTGATGTGCATTCTCTGATAATGTTTGACTATCAAGCAATGGCATTCTTTGATGTGCTTGTCATGCTCCTGCCCATGTCCCAAATCCAAGCACAGTACAACATCTTTTTCAGCCAAAAAAAGCCCCTTGTCCCTTTGGGACTTTGTGATTTTAGGAGAGACAGGCAGATTTTTTTGTTTTCTTCTTTTACAGTCCAGTTTCCTGACACTTGGCCCTATTAGGGATTTACCTACAGAAGGATAGGTAGAAGCTATTTTCTTTGATTAATATGACACTTCATTTAAAAGACTTCTTTACTATGAAGTCTTTACTATTTACTTCTTTACTCCATTTAGCAGTCTATAATCACTAAATATAAAATCAACTCTCACTTTGTGTCTATATGTGGGCCTAAAAATGAAGTTCTGTTTCCAGCTGAGACAGATGAATGTTATGAGTGCTCTGTGTAGGAAGCAGCGCAAAAATACTACAACAAAACCTAAACAAACCTAAGGCATGAAACCAACCATTTTGTACACTTACATGAAAATTATATTGAAAATTGGGAGCATGAACTACAAAACTAGGCTTCTTTCTGTTTTACAAACTGCAATGTCTGTTAAGAAAAACTAAAGCATAATTGCAAATTGGAATTTCCTGCCTATTCTTACATCAACATTTGTGTTTTTCTCTTATCATCTCCCACATGTAAATGGAGCAGCTTCCTAACCCTCTTGTTATATATCACATCCAATGTAACAGTTTAGCAAATTCTCCAATTGTGTTGGTGTTTGCTTTCACAGACATGGAAAGCAATTTGATGTGTCCTTTTAATGAGTCATTTTCATGCAAGGAGAAAAACAGTGGTTGTGGAAGTTCCTAAAGCATGATGCTCATTGATTTTAAGATTCCCTTTTGAATCTACGTTGTTCAAAACCCAGATTGTTTGGTCAGAAGAGTTATTTAAACCATCTTCTCTTCTAACTCATTAGTTTGAAGAACTCCAGCTTCCTTTTACTCTTTTGCAGGGGCTGAAATTTTATGACTGAATTGACTTTGCCACAAAACAGTGAAGTGAAATTCAAGCTTTAGTTTATAAAGTTTTTAACACTTAGGTTGTTAGTGGTAACCATCAAAATGTTAGAAAGATGCAGAATCATCTGTTCATGATAGTGCAGGGAAGTGCAAATGGAAGTCTCGTAGGGCAGAAATTCTCTTCATCTGTAGCAGGTGCTGGCTCTAAACCACAATGGTGACAATATAAATGTAATTTTTTAATCTGTGCTCCTATGCTGATCATTTCAGTGGTGCTTCTAATGAACACACAAGCTTACCAATCTTGCTTGAATTCTGAGCTGGACAAAGGATGGCTTGAGAAGAAAACTAATTGCAATGGATAGTTTCTTTAGAGGAACAAGGAATTTGGAACCCAACAAAACAACTGTGAGAAGAACAGATGGACCAGACCTCCTATGCTGGTCACTGAAGCAACTACAGTGGTCATCATAACCCTAGCTGTGGTCACATGTGCTCTTGCACGAGGGTTCCTTTGGGGTTTCACTCAACTGACAAGAAGGAGAGACAGCACATACTGACCTTTCAAACATTAATAAGGGAGGGCCTGAAATTTTGGCTACAGTGGGCCACATGAGCTGTGTCACACTTAGGAATGTAGGAGTGCTTTCCTACCCCTTTGCTTTGGCAAGACAACTCAAACATGGCCTAGCTCTATGACAGGGGTAGATTGAGATGCACACCATCCAAACCCTGTGCTCAGCTTTTGTTTCAGATGTACTGGCAAAGAGCTGTGGCACGTATGGCAGTGAGTCCCCTCATCTAAAATACTGAGATTCATGGCTTTGGGGCATCCTACAACAAAGGATACAGCTCCAGCCACATAAGGATGTAGGAGAATGTCCACCTAAAAAGCACAAAGGAAGGTGGTCCCTGTAGCATGTTGCATTCCCACATGTATGTGGCATTTAGCAGGGGCTGCAGGCAGCATGTCTGGTGAGGGATGAATTTTTGGTCATGTTATCAGGGCAGCAGGGGTGTGCACTGGGGCACTGGGGAAAGAGTTAGAGGACACAGACTGCCAGAACAACTCATCTGGATTACAGCTCCCTGGCTGGGGCAAGCTGGTGGGTCACAGGGAATAGGCTGCAGGATTGAATGAATGTTTTTCTGGATCTTGCTTGCTCCATACATGCAAAGCACATCGCTGCAACTTGCGACTAGAACTCAGTCTTGCAAAAGGAAATTTTGCTGGAATAAGGTACCATTAGAAAGCAAATTCTCTAGGATTCATGTGAGCCAATTTAAAAGCAAAATCATAGCTCACTATTTTTCTTTTAAATTAAAGGAAAAATCTTCTAAAAGCAAAAATTGACCCTAATACATTGTTGAAATGTTGGTGAAATTGGTAGCTGAAGCGACTGGAGAACATAATTTATAGTGTCCAGACTCTATAAATTGTGTTCAACATATTTCCCAAACTACAAAAAATAAAAGGACGATTATTTATTAGAAACACTACTTCAGTACAAAAATTTAAAGTTTCTTTTTGGGCACAATGACATTTGCTGTACTTAGAGCCTGTATATTAGAATGATACAGGTCATTGTGAAATTGTAAAAGTCTTACCAAAGAGCGATACCACTGCATACAAGCTGAACTACTTAACCCAGCCATGAATTGTCTAAACAAAATAATTTGATACTGGCTGTTTTCCACATTTTAATTAGCAACTGCAGACGGCTGTTGCATAATCCTATTTAATGTCTGTGCTTGATACCTCCCAAATAGCTCAGTGATTGAATTCATACCTTAGTGTGGCTAAATGCATTAGCTGAAAGAAAATCACCAACACTAAGATTCACTTTCTGGCATAAATCTAATGCAAGCATGTCTTCTCCACTGGCTTAACAGAGAAAAAGCTCTTTTAATTTATCTTGGTTGCAAAGATGCCCCAATTTGTATATGTATATGTATTTTGTATAAATGCATATTGATGGCTTCGGTGAATTTTTCCCCCGCAGCAGAGTTTCTTTACAACAGAGATCACAGTGCCCCCATTAGATAATCACCACCCTCAATGACATGCAGCCTAATCATGCAATTGATCACAGTAAATCAAAGATCCAGGAATTCTCTGAACAGCTGTCTGCAGCTAACCCTTTCTGTGCAACGGGCTGCCTTGGCCAGGTTTCCCCTGGAGGCAGAAGTGTGGGAGGGGAAGGGAAGGCAGGTGTGGAGTTTGCAGCCCACCTGTCTGAGTGCTGGAACCCAAGGTGCAGCGAGGGCTGTGCCACTGCTCCTGCTCCCCACTGCTGCTGCCTCACACTGCTGTTTGCCACAAAGCTACCAGCTCTCCAGTCCTGCTAATTATGGTGGCTAACAAGCTACTCACATACCTGTGTGCAACACAAATCACATTAATTAAATTCTCATCGTTTAAGATTTTTGGAGTCACAGTGACAGTTCTACCCTGCCTACCTACTGGTAACCTTTTTATTTTTCCTGTGCTTTTTTTTTCCCCCTCCACACCACCCTGCTGTTTTAATTGAGTTTATGAGAAACAAGAGACAGCATTGGCATCTCACCGCTGGTTTCTTATTTGAGTGGTAATGCTCAAAGAGTATTTTGTTTAGTGTTCATATAAAAGGGTAGAACTTTAAGTGTTTGCTTTGCCATGTTAGGATATATATTTTAAGATGCTTAACTGCTTCTTCACACGAGAAAAACAACCTGCCATTTGCTCAACAGGGGCATGAGCATTGGTAGAGAACTACATGCATTTACTTAGACAAATAAAAATTTACATAAAAATAATCTTTAAATATTTCAAAATGTAGAAATGATCATGATAAAAAATTCTAAGCTATTAAACAAGATTTTAATGATTTTATTATCTCAGTTCAGTTAGTCTCTTAAAAAAACCCCAAACCCAAAACTACCATAAAGAAAACTAATTATGTTATGTTTTATCTTATCTCTCCCAGAACATATTTTATTAAAAAAGTCTAAAACATCTGTTGTGTAGCTTTCTGTGCATTTTAATAACTATTTTAAAAATTTTTAAGGGGAGAGTACATATTTCTGTTTATTGAAATCTTTATTGGATGATAGAATGTACAGATCTCAGTGACATGTAACACATGATTTTAAAAGAAAATAGCTTGCACTGGGTTTGTCTTAAAACCAAAGGGTTTCTTTCAGTGGCCAGCATAAAGTTACAAAAAGCCACAGTACATTGTTCAGGAACAGCAAGGGACAATATTCTGTCTCTTGTCAGTGGTAGACGAACAGATATATAATTTCATGCTTGATTTTTATAAGGAAGTCTGTTTTGTGAATGCACTATGACTTAGTAATAAAAGGAAGCACCAACATAAATTTGTATCAACATAGACATTGCTTGCTGAGCCAAGACTACAAACAAACCCACCAAAGCTTTTATGCTGTTCATCTGTAAATTAAGGAAAGCCTACTTCTTTCTGAAGATCAGCAATGAAAGCTGCTACACAGGTGATCAATTAACTGAACTTCCAACAAGACCAAGAGGTATTAATGTCCTCAAGACTACCTCTGCATTAAATACCACTCCTGGCTGTACCTGCAAAATGCTGCTGGCCAGTGTTACCTGAACACTGTCATTTGTCCAGGGGGCAAAGAAAAACACAATTTAAGCCCAAATAAATGTTTGTGGACAGGAACTGAGATGGACATCTCAGAAGAAAAGATATTTCCCAAATCCTAAAATGGCTTTTATGGTCCTGATTTATCAGTCTTTTTTTTTCCCTCAGAACTCCTGCTGGCTCCAAAAGAGAGTTCAATGGGAGAAAACGAAGGCATGAGTGGATGAAGTGGAATACACTAGAATAGATCTAGAATTAAATTAATGTTCTCTTGAGGAGAAGGTGAAAGCCAGTACTAGAGATAGTGTAATGTACTATTGGTCCACAATAAGAGTTTAAGATGCTTTTGTTTGTTTTGTTTTAATGCACGTCTCTTTGGGTGCTTTATTTCAGGCAAAGTCCATGAAAAAATTTATAAAGATTCTCCTCACTCCATCTATGTCCAACAAATACCAGAAAAAAAAAATTACAAAAGCATGCAAGGACACCAGGTTAGTTACAGGGAACACAGTGCTTGTTCATTATTTTCATGGTATTTATTTAAAGACACAAAGTCAGTGAGAGGCATCTTTGCATTTTATTTATCTAAAACCTTGTGATAACAAAAAGTTTGTGATTCCTTTGAGCAGCCAGAAGGGGCTGATATCCAGTAATGAGAAAGGAATCGTATTCAAAATAGGTGAATTCTTAAACTCCATTTCTACTTCTTCCATTTCTCTCTACACTTCCAAGACAGTTTATGTGTTAAGCTCTGATCCTCAAAGTGAAACCAGGTATTTCCTAAAAACATGGGAGTACATGGAGAATCTTTAGGAACTGAGAGACCCTCAAACTCCATGCCTTTTTTTTTCCTGTTGGCTTGGCTTGGAAATAAAGGCTAAAAAGTTATCTTATGAAAAGTTGCATATCTTAGAAAACACAGAAAGTAAAAACACAGTTCAAGTAATGCATGGAATAACTTCAGTTGTGTTTGGTTTGGTTGCACTTAGTAAATCTCACTTATACAAATGTGTTTTAAAGTTAATTATCTACCATAATTCTAAACTAAATAAATATATGAAAGGGACTTCTTTATCATTCTTAGTCTCCTGTGAAGTCATTTGAGTGTCCAAGTGATTGAACTCTAGTATAAAACTGTTGACATTAAAATAGGGTGTAATAAAGAGAGCCAGTTAATTGCTAGAAGGTCAATGAAGAGAAAAGGATTGTGCTCAATTTAACAGTACCATGGCAAGCAACACTAGGAAGTGAAATAGCTGCCAAATTACGGACATATGGGTGACCTGCATTGAAGAAAATAAAAAATGACATACCATTTTCTTATTTTCAGGTAATTGAAGTTGCAGATGGTTCTATGATTGACAATTCATACAGAAAAAGTGAATGAGATGTACTTTGCCAGAAGCCTGTGTTCTCAAAGTCTGTACCTGAGCTGGTCATCTGAACAACCTCTAAAGTCAATGGAAACAAATGGTTTCTTACTAAGGCACTTGTCTAAAATGTATTTACCTAGAACTACATGTATTTTTCTTCACTGGAAATGAAGAGACCTGGAGGTAACAAGTTCAGATGTGAACATCTAAAACTATATGACAGAAATCCTACCAAAGGCATGTCTGATGCTGGAAAACCATTAGCAGTGCAGGCGGGACAAGGAAAGACCAGAGAGTAACAGCCTTGGACACCTACCAAGTGCTGCCACACCAGATCTTCAGCAGGGAACTTCAAGACTGTCCACTGACACTACATAAACTTAGCAATTTTTCCAGTCCTTGGTTTCACAGACTTTATACAGACTATATACTGAGGTTTTGAAGTTAGAAAGAAGATCCTTGTTTCATGATTCTGTTTCTAGATCAAACTTCCTGTATGAAGTACTAAATTGGCAGTCTACATCAAAGTAGTCTTGAAAGGAGAAACTCTCAGGAAGCAATATATGCTCTTACACTGGTTAGTGATGCATGAAACAGTTGGACTAGGACCACCAATCTTTACTCCTAAGAAGCGTTAGTCTTGCTTTATTGTTACCTCAATAGTATATGCTGAGATGAAGCCATTGTCTGTAGATAGGGATGGTCATAAGCTTCCTTGAAGACAAATCTAATTCAGAGACTCCCAAAGACCATCAGTTGTTTTCAAGCTAGGCTTTGGAGGTGTTTATTTAGAAGTTTATATGTCCTGCTGATTTTATTGCGCTTCTTTTGATCTGGGGAATGCGCTGTAATACTGTGCTTTGTAATCTGCAGTATTACCAACATATTTTTCCACCGTGATTTTCAACTCTTTGGGTATTTGAAATGTTAATGCTTTGCACTCACAATTCACTCTCAAGCACCAGCCTGCTTTCCCAGGCCATGGCCATGAGCAAACAGGTAGGTGAAAGTGCAAGTGTTCAGATAAATATTCATTATTTATACTGTGATCATGAAATTGAAAAGGCTCTTTCACTAGTACAAAATAGGTTAGGCCTCTCTTCAGCTGAACAACACATTCTCCTCCCTTCAGCATCTTATTCCCCATCAAACCACCAACATGCACAAAGATTTGTTCTCCACCGTGCAGTAAAACCCAACTCTTACCTTTTTTCTATCAATTCTCAGGTGCTATCTTGGGGCAAGAATACTTCTTATTCTTTATTTTCTCTAGTGAACAAATGCTTTAAAATGTCATAATTTCATATGCTGGCAGTTGTGTCAGGTAAAGTTCCCCCTTCTGTTTCTACTCAAGCACACAGAATCTGTCATATGTCTCATCTGTACTATGGTATCTTAATTATACGTCATTGTTGAAGATACCTAAGACTTGCAGCCCAGATTTTGATTATTTGTTTCATCTAGCTTGTTTACTGTCTAACTCAGTTAATTTGTTACCTTTATCATATATTAATGCTGTGATATGATCAAATGTCACAGAATGGTTATAATGCTGTTACAAATATAACTGGATTGGGAAAATACTGTTGATACAGGCATTGAAATTCTTCCAATCAAGTCTAAGAAATGTGAACTGATTTGACACTCTCTTTGGGCCAAAGAAGCTTTTAAAAAAGTCTTCTGTATAAAAACTACTGATTTATATCTCTTCCTGATATACTGAATTTACTCTTTAATTTACTGAATCTTCACACTCTAGGCATTTATTCCCACATGGTCTAAAAATCTTGGGTTTGTAAATAGCCCCTGAAAGGTTTTTGCATGATGCTCGTAAAACCAGGGCTCTCAATCTGCTGATCCTAAAGATCCCCTTTTCTCCACGGTGAAAGAGGGCCATAGGCATACACAAGAAACAGGCCCACTTCAAAGGACAGAGAAAAGAAAGCAAGTGTGCTTCTATCCTAAAATGGACTTTCCAAGAAAGTGTCCTGCTAAAGAAGAGTTTTTAAAATAGGGACCTTAGTAGAAATATCAGTACTTCTGTGACTATGCAGGCTATGGATCTCAGTTAATGTCTAGATTTGTAGACAGAGCAGGTATCTGTGCTCTTAGATATAGATTGATGCTACTGACAGACAGGAATTCAGGGATCTAGGGGTTAAGCTTATATTATCATACAAGGATGCTGCAGGCCTTCAGGCAGTTTTCTCCAACAGTTCTCCACAAAGGACCATATAATGGGTTGTTAAGGACAGATGTTAAAATCCTCACTTAAAGAGTGAATGTGGTAGAAAGAGAATAGAACTATATTGTAAGGCATTTGGGTTTCTCTTTAAGAGAGAACATCCGTACAGCAAGGTTAGATTTTTGCTTAACAAAAATAAAACCAGATTACTGGCTTGGAAGATTAAGTACTATGTGTACTTACTTAAACAAGGAGTGGGAAGAAAGAGGTGCTGAGAAACACTGAGGTTCTATTAAGACATCTGTTTGACATTCGAATTTAGCAGCATTTTTTAGAATGGGTAACACCCAAGGACAAAAGCTGTAACAATTACAGACAGAGGAATACAAAAGTAACCCTTTAAAGCTCATACAAAAACTAAAGAGCATGTGATGTGAATAAGATAATAGGGGGAATGTTGTAAAAAAATATAATATCAAATAAAAATGCTAAATAAACACTGGTATGTAGATAAAGATAAGATTAATGTAAATGTCCAGTCACCACGAGGCCTAAAATCAAATACCAATTTGCCAGGCATTGGAGAACCTACAATCTGTATTTCACGATGGCATCACAAAACAATGGGACATTTTTTGTGAGACATGTAGCCATATGGAGAGATCAGACTGACAGAAATGGTGTGGGAGTGACCTTGCACCTGGAAAAAACCCCATAGATTTCATTAACACAAACTTTCTGAATAGGGAAGATCACATGTCAGATCTTGCCTCAGTACCTCTGTCAGACCTCTGCCTTCAGGACCACTGTGTGGAAGCCAGCCAGAGGAAGCCTTTGGATTAAATCCTGACACCAATGGCACATGACTGGCTTCAGGATTTTATTGCCTTTACAGTGACCCTGAGGCTGCTGGAATAACCCTGCCTGCTCCCTGAGTTCTGAACCTGCAAGAGCAGCCCTCGTTGCAGCAGGAGCAGGCTCTCGGTTCTTCACAGCATCCTCCCTGCCTAAGCGCATCCGAGCAGGCACAGCCCTGCCAGCGTCTCCAGGATGTGACTGAAGCAGCTGTAGGGATGGAACTCTGGCAGGAGGTCCAGTGCCAGGACAGTTTAGGATGGAGTAGGAAGAGACATCAAATTTTATGGGACTGGGAGAGCAAAGCTTATTCACAGAGATGCCAAAGGCTATGACACCTAAGTACCATAAAGAAAGCAGCAGAAAGCAACTGTAGCATTTAATAGCAACAGTGACAGCAATCAACAGAGATGAAAGCACAGTCTGAATTAGCACACAAAATGCTAAATTATTGATAACTTCAGTGTACCTTTTTGGAATAGCTATTCTCAGAAAGTCTCCTTCTGATTTGATCCTAGCAGTTACAATGTAAACTTTTCAGCAGTCTGCACAGGAAGTGATATGTTACTTACTGTATAGGAAACTGGAAACAAGACCTGCTAAATGAAATCAAACATTTCCATAACACACTGGCACAAAAAAAAAAGAAAAGCTAGTCAGAAGGGAAGCTGCCAGAATCTATAGGGCTAAATCATGCCTACCAGCATGAAAGAGATCTCAAATGAGGTGAAAGCTGTGGGAGAAGCTGCCTATTTAGAATTGTGTTCAGCTGGTGCCTTTGCTATTTCTCTGACTTTTCTGGCAAGGTTGGTAGATTTAACTTGGAGTTATTAATGTAAATAATTGTTCAAACTCACATTTAAATTAGATAGATAGGAGGGAAGACATTAGCCCTAGTTTTTATCCTCTTGATCTTGAAGGTTTTTAAAAGTAACACAGAAGGAGGCAGTTTAAGGTAAATCAAAGAGAGCATCTGTGTTTTCTTTATCTACAACAAGAGCTATGTCACAGATTAAATAAGTACATTCTTGCTTCTTCCCTAGTACTTCCTCTCCAGTCAGTGCTACCTACTTTTGGACTAAAGTCAACTAATACAGTGAAATGAGCAGGGAAACACCCTGACCATGTCTCTTGAACTGATCACCAAAAAAAGATACTTCAAGAATTGGAATGGTTTTGGGGAAAACACACAGTCAGTCTATATATACATAGATATATATAATCCTATGAAAGCACAGCTCCTAAATCCTAAAGGCACTAGAGATGAAAAGGCTCAAATTTTGTTTTCAGACTGTAGTAGAAGTGCTGGTACATGGCAGACTACCTACAGGAAGGTGTTAGCTGTATTGTAACCTGCTCCTCCAGAAGCTTCCCTGGGCCAATTAAGGTGTGTATAATTTACTCTGGATCATTATGGTTATGAAGGGTGGTGATGAATATGTGAAGACCATCCGAGAACTCATGTTGTGTGACCTTTATCTGATTTTCACTAACAAATTGACATCCCCTTAGAATGAAAAAGGTGAAAAACACTGCACAGAGAGATATAAAGGCTGGTGAGTCAGTGACATTATTTCAGTGACATTATTACTTGAAGCCTTTTCCAAACAAAAATGGCAAGTGTTTGCACTTTTTCTGCTAGTTTGCTGAAACTGGCTATCCCGAAGTTAATACAGTCTTCATCACCAGCCACCATTTCGCTTGCAATTGTTATCACTGTTATTTAGAAAAATATCCCTACAGAGCCATATTTTCCCTTCAGCTCTTCTGCTGGAAAGACAGGCCATTTAGACCACTGGTGAGGACTGAAGACATCTGATTTAGAAAAATCTTCTGTTTCGGACAGGGTCTAATTGTGTGTATTCTGGATTACAGTTACAAAACATTGTTCCTCCACTCAAAGCTCCTAGGAGGTATATCTCAGAAAAATTGAAAATAATCTATAGTGGCCTAATTTTGATTTCGCTGTGATTACTATTACAATAACAACATGAGGCCACAGACATAAATAACACCTTTTGGAAACATGTAAGAAGATTTACTACTTGCCACCAGAGAACTTATGGTCCCAGAATTACCTATATGGCCCAAGTCTGCAATACAGAAGTCCCTTTGAAATACTTGCACTTGAAGAAATCTTTAGCTAAATGGTACTCTACCATTTTAAACTCTCACAGCAATGAGTTTCTTCCTCTCTTGTGTGAACAACCTTTCTTACAGAAGCACATTAATAAGAAGAGGTGTGTTCCTGATAGATCATGAAATACTGAAAATAAGTGAGATGGAACCTCAAAAGGGATTTCTGGAATTCTTCACTACAGATCCCTCCACAAACTACACCAGCAGTACAGCAGTGTTGCATATCTTGTCACTACCTTTTTAGAGCTTTTCTTTTTAGGAGAGCCACTGTTTGGAATAAGGAAAATGTTCTGAGGTGAAAAAAATCCCAACATAATGAATGCATTTTATATTTTGAAACTGCATATTGCTTTGATGGAGAAGATGCATTTAATGATGTTAAAGAAGGTAGAACTGCTGACGTAACATTTCAGGACTGATTATTGAGAATATCTTTCCAACAGGGTCTGTTTTTTTGTGCCAGTTTTGTGACAGTGAAGGCTTTGCTGTACACAAATTCCCTGGGGCAAAGGGAAGGCTTAAAATCTCCCACACTTCACCCTGAAAGGTTGGCGCTAGATAGCAGTCTTGACACTTAGGTTGCATTTAGACAAATCCATTGTATCTTTCTCCAAAGGTGTACACCACTCTGAGGTGCACACCATTCTGAGGTGAACACAAAGGAAACCAGCAGAAATAAACTGAAAAACAACAAAGAAAAAAACCCCACATTCCTTGATTTGGGAATACTACATTCAACCAAGAGGTTTATTTGGGGAACATTATCATTCTAGGCTCACTTTGTAATCAACAGAGAAGAAGGCACTTCCAGGATGTGATTTGAATGAAGAATGGTCTCACTTTTCCTTCATCAGCTTCTTTTCTCTCTCAACTACCTTTGCAGAAGGCCTTGAACAACTCTGTTCCTAACTAGGCAACTCTGCTGCTAGTCTCAGGTGCTTATCACTGGGTGTGAAAAGTCAGGAAATACGTTCATGTTTTTGGTGCTTAGTACAAATTCAGGCAGAATAAAACACTACAGTCTCTACAGTCTGTCAACCATGTCTACTTGACTGTATGAGTGCCTGTATTACAAATTAACAGTAAAGAATACTTAAACAGCAGTGACAGCTGGGACCAAGACTCAGGACTCTCTCATGCCTGCCCTCACCAATGGGCTGAAAAATCAAGCTCCCTCTTACCTATTCTTTCTGTGCTCCATAGCCTCACACAGTGAGCAGAATGAAGAACTTCTCTAGCCTGATGGGTAGGATAAACTCTGAGGAAAAAGGAATTGCAGTTCAAACCCCTTCAGTCCAAGAAAGGCTTAAAATCCATGTTTCCCACTTCTTGTAAGAGTGTTCAAACAATGAAGTTATTCTGAAGTGGTTGCTACCTCTTCCTCCCCCCCATCATCAGCTGCTTGCTCTCAAGAGACGACTCAGTGCTCTGCATTTCAAGTGGAGGAAGGTGATTGAGGTTCAACACTTGTTCAGATCAAAACTGAGAGGAGTCCCAGGTGATTGGTAGGTGGAAGTTTCAGTGACCTGCTCAGACAGTGGAGAAAGAAAGGTTCCTAGCTGCTTTGAATTATTTCAGAAGTGGCCACCTTTCCCCACCCATTGTATTTGGAATGGAGATGTCTATCTCAGAGGCTCTGAATCATCCTGCTGGGCCAGGGGCTGCCTAGAAGCATGACAGCACCCAAGCTGAGCAGTTCCTGTTGACAGTTCAAATACTGCCTTCACTTCATGACACAGTTCTTGGCCATTTCCTTTGAGCAGGTACCAAAGAAGTGGTGCTTCAGTGACATATCTCCCTCGCCTTCCATGACCTAAGTAGGCTGGAATACAGGAAAGGCTGCTTTAAGCAAAAGACCCCTGAAGACCCCTGATTCAAGGTAATTTGTTTTAATTTCTCAAGATTTCCCTTTCATAATGAGTCAGTATATTTGCAATCATACTACTGAGCGCACAGGATAACTGAGAAATGTATTCAGCACATACATGTGCTGAATGCCAGCCTAGACATGACATTCTCCAGGCCATCCATTAGCATAGCAATGAGCATAACAGGTAGAGAAAGTGTGTTCACTCCACTATAAATGGCTAGTTGCATTAAGTATAACATTTACATTTGCTTGTAGTTGTCTGAATTCAAAAGCAAATTTGACGCACTACACTCATGCCAGTAGATCCTCCATTTCCTCTCCCCCCCACTTAATTGCACACTTTTTTTTGCTAGCTACTCTTCCCTTTTCAGTCCTCAGCATGCAAATTATGCCCACTTTCACTTATTTTCTGACTAATTTAGAACTAAAATTTATGCTGCCGTTCACGTCACTGCTGAAATTGGCTCAGAGCTTTCCAAGGGAGTTGCACTTGTTGACAGCAGGTATGAATATATTTCTTAGCTTTGAATGCCTTCATGTGAAAAAAAAAAATTGCAGAGCACTGTCAAAGCTGTGGCTGATACACTGCATAAATGTATAAAGTAAATAACCATACTTACTATGATGAATTCTAGTCTTAGTCCCTAATAACCACCTTTTGCAGGTAATAGTTGCTGAACTTTTATGTGGAAAATATAAGCCTGGCACCCTAGCATTTATGTACTAAAAAGCAAAGGCTGGTTATCAATATGCTTCCTTACATCATGAAATTCACTGCATGGCTAGGTGGTTAAAATATTACCAATTACTGCAATATGATGATGGGCTCCTCCAGTGGGAACAAGAAGGAAATCCCCCAGGACAGCGTGAGTCTGAGAAGTAAGTTCTATTCTTGATATTTTTTAGGTAGAAGGTGCTGAGCGTCCTTTCATAGAATATTGATTTGGATCTTTGCATTATATATTGACTGGCCTGATTGACCTTTGCCTGAACTGCAGCTGAACAGTTTTCAAAGCATCTGCTTACCAGAACAAAAGTAAACTGCAAAAGCATATTAGATACAAAGAACTGACCTCTCTAGACTGTTTTTTTTTTTTTTCCTTTGTTTGCCATTTAAATATCAGTTTGTAGCCTGAAAGACAGCTTATGTAGGCTAACAAATTAGCAGAATGAAATGTTAATGTGCTGGTCATAATATACAACCTTTTAGAGAAATGTTACTGTTTAAAAAATGTAGAGACTCTCTACTTTGCTAGCAAATAATGTAAGAAATTATTTCTGCTATGAAAGAAGCTGGAAAAGACCAAAATCCTTTACCACTGCACCTTTTTGGAATGAAACATTCAGTGCTTTGAGAGGTAAATACTGCTGATAAGAAATCAGTAAAAATACCAGCCAGTGTTTTTGGCTGTAAAGAAATCAGTAAAAACACCAGCACCAGTGCACAGGGCACTTTTAGACACCCATGAAGAATATAGGTGGAATAAGGAGATGTAGCTATTGTCATTACTCTTCAAAAGAAAGTATTTCTAGTAGCCCTGAAAGCATGTGATTCTCCCTGCTATTTCACATTTGACTTTAATAAACATTTAGCTTGGTTTCAGCAATATACTTACTACATTTGAATTTAGAAAAATTAAATAAAAAAGGAAAATATTCTGCAATATTTCTATTTCTGCAAATAGAAAAAGTGACAAATTTTAGAGATAATCTATATTTCCCACTAACTCTACTTCAAAGAACAGAGCTTTTCAGTGAAATACCACACACAATTCCCTGTGAGAACAGAATCGAAAAAGTCCAGCAATGAACAGGTTTCACTCAGTCACTGCTTTCCAATGGGATTTACAGTCACCTTGCTGAATGAACATCTAGAAGGCCCTGGACCCACTCTACCAGGCAGCAGTAGTTATACTCATGGCTAATAGATATGGGTAAGCATATACACATGCACTAAAACCACAATTCCTTTAATTATTCTCTGTTAGGCAGGAAAGAAAGGCAGAAAAAAATTATTCCATTGAAATGGCTGAAGGCATGGGGGCTAGACGAGTGTTCAAATTCCTGAAGTATTCTCTTTCACTGGGCCTTGTGCTGAGCTCATTTGGTTCCTGACTGCTCTTCTCATAATTAGGTTTTCCACAGAGTAGTCATACAGCAGAATGAATATACTGAATGCTGAGGTCAGAACCAGGCTTAGAAAAGACCAAGGATCATTGCACTTGCCACTGGGCAGAACAACTTTCCAGAGGCACAAATGATTGACTTCGCTCCCAGAAAATAATGCAGTTTTCCATGTGCAGGCTTAAAAGGCTCTAAGGCCACTGTTAAAGGCCACTGAATAAACTGCTGTGGGTTGACCCTGGCAGACTGCCAGATGCCCACCAAAGCTGCTCTATCACTACCCTCCTGTGGAGTTAGGGAGAAAGAGAAAGCTGGGAGTTAGGAGAGAGAGAAAATATAATGAAAGCCTCGTGAGCAGAGACAAGAGCAGGGAAAGGTAATTCACCAGTTACATGGGCAAAAGAGACTAGGCTTAGGAAAAAAAATATTACCAACCAATCAGAATAGAATAATGAGAAATAAAAAAAATCTTAAAAACAACTCCTCCCCTCCTCTCCCTTCTTCCCAGGCTCAGCTTCACACCCAGTTCCTCTGCGTCATCCTCCCAGTGATGCAGGGGCATGGAGATGGGGGCTGTGGTCAGTTCATCATATGCAGTCTCTGCTGCTCCTTTCTCCTCAAGAGGAGGACTCCTCACATTCTTCCCTGCTTAAGCACGGGGTCCTTCCAAGCGGAGTCAAGTCCTCCATTAACTTTTCCAAAATGGAGTCCTTCAACAGGCTTCAATTCTTCACAAACTGCTCCAGTGTGGCTCCTTCTGGGTGATGCAGTTCTTCAGGAACAGCTTGCTCCACGGGGTCATAGGTCCTGACCACCTGCTCCAGTGTGGACTTCTCTCTCCATGAATCCACATGTCTTGCCAGGAGCTTGCTTCAGGGTAGGCTTTCCACAGAGTCATGACCTCCTTTGGTCATCTAGCTGCCCTGGTGTGGGGTTGTCCAGGAGCTGCAGTTATCTCTCCAGTCTGGAACTCCATGGGTTGCAGGGTGACAGCCTACCTCACCACAGGGGAACCTCTTCAGCACCTGGACTTCCTCCTCCTCCTCCTTCTTCTTCAATGACCTTGGGGTCAGCAGGACAGCTTGTCTCACATATTCTCACTCAGCTGCATTTGCAGTAACTTTTGCCCCTTCTTAAATACATTTATCACACAGGTGCTACAGCTGTCACTGCTTGGCTTTGACTTGGGGTCTTCTGACATTTGCTCTATCAGACATGGGGGAAGCTTGTAGGAGCTTGTCATAGAAGTCACCTCTCTAGCCTCCCCAGTATTAAAACATTGCCATGCAGACCCAATACTAGCCCTTAGGAAAAACAGTCTCTCCCACCCCTCAGGCAAACAACCCACGTATTTGGCAACCTAAACAGCTGTTTTCTACTTTCCCTAAAAAAAGTTAGAGTCAGAAAGAAGGTTAGGTTGGGGGAAGAGCAAAAGAGATTAAGTCAGAGCTAGTACTCAAGGTCACTTGGTCTCAGAGGTACTGTAAGACACAGAGGTACAGGTGGGAAATTGGGAAGAATATTTATGTCTGAAAGTAATGCCAACCCTAACCAAAGTGAATGAGCTCTGGAGAGACGAGAGGTTTGTGGGTTATGCCCTCTAGCATAAATTTTTAACAGAAGGAGGAAGGCACAATGCAGGAAGGGGGTATCAAAAATTGCAAGTGTTTTTGAGAACAAACACTTATGCAAATTGTGCAGTGATGCCATATCTTCTGTCCCTGAAACCTAACATAACAGACACCCCTTTAAACCTAAACTAACACATAAGCAGCCCATCCAGGTACACACCGGTCCCTCACTTGAACTGTGGGTACCAAGCCAAACACTAAGTAAATAACATTTGACACAGAGACTCAAATCCCAAAGAACATTTGCCAAGGCTGGCCAATTTCCTTGCTCACTCTTTGCAGAAGGTGAGGACCCAATGCATGACAAAGTAATGAACTGACAGTATGTGTATAACCTAAGCTGACATAAAGTAATGAAAAAGGGTAGCAGAAGAAGTGGGTATGGGTCAACAAAACTTAGCTGCAAAATTCCAGCAATTTCTTTGTCCAAGTCTCTGACCTCCATGACACTAATGCATAAAGCTGATGAAAAAAACAGTGATGCCTTCATGTTCAGTTCATCATTATTAGGCTTTCATTAGTATAAGCATGAGTAAGAACTTGCTGTGGAGTATTATTACAAGCCTTCAAAGGTATCTTAAAAAAAAACCATCTTCACTACAGCACCATAGATACTGATAGCTCACCTGCAAAAGTATGATACTTTGTCACATGAACACAAAATAACAAAATGAGCAGTAATCCATTAAACAGATTGTTCCTGACAGGGCACGACATTAGGGCAGAATCTTTTAAAGAGCAAATTCATGTAGTCATGTCTAATTAATTAGTCTGAAACAAGAGACTGACAAAGCTTACGGTTGCAGCTAAACAAGATCCTCAGTGAAATACAGTGTCAGGATTTATTGTTACTCGTTGGTCAGATAAGAACAACAGCGCCACTACAGAGAGAGCAAATCAGGGATAATATCTAAGTAATTAGTAGTTAGGTCCACTGTGTCACACATATTCTGTGACCGCACAAACATGACACCCATTTACACCCCTTTACAACCCATTTACAACGTACCAGAACAAGGAAGCATCACAACAGGCACAGGTAACCACAGAGGCAGTTAAATCCTGGATGGGCTTACTTATAAATGTGGACACTTTTGTAAATTTAAGAATCTCCTCTGCCAATCCACTTGTTCTCAGGGCCAGATTCAGCACATCTACTTCAAGAAGGTTACTTAAGCATCAAAATGCCAGATTCTAGGAAGGTGGTTCAGGCCACACAAAGCTGTCATCTGGGACGGGTCAAGCATCTTCAATGGTCAAGTGGTGTCTTTGCCTATGGGGTGAACTTGCAGCTCACTGAGAGAAACCACAAAGCAGTGGACTGGACCTCAACCAACATATGGTCCTGAGACCCGTTTTGGAGCTGCGCATATACAGAGGGAATAAATTCTGCTGAAAAAATTAGATCTGCTGTTTTCCTACTTGTATAGGATACCTTTAGAAATGCCAAAGTACTAGGAAAAGATGTAGAAGAATTCAGGTCATCTTGATCCAGATCTCTAATGCGCAGCCTTGAGTCAGGCACTTATACCTTGATTTTGATGGAATCCAGGGACAGAAACAAAGAAGAGCCATAAACCAGTGAGGCTGGCAAGGGGTTACTTTCATCTTGCATGGGGGAAGTGAGATGAAAACTGCACATGTAATAGGAAGACATTCAAAGAGGCACCAGAGCAATGCATTGGCAAAACTCCTGCTGGAGGTGTCTGAGGGAGCAAAAGATGGCAACAATTAAGGGAGCTGTGGCAGCAGGAGTAGGCAGAGGATTTGTCTTGATGATTTAGGAGACAAAGGAGATGGGAATGTATTTATAGAGGCAAGCTGGGTTGGAGAAGGTATTTTCAAAATAGAGGTTGCAAGAACAAGGTTACCGTGCTTGTGTCTCTGCCACTGAGTCATTGCGACAATTTCCCCATCTGTAAAACTGAGATAATAATACTTACCTATCTTACAGAGGGAGGGGAGTGTGTTGTGAGGATTAATTAGCTAAGGTTTGTACAGCACTTTGAACATGTAGAGAGCGATATAAGTGCTCAGTACTAAGATTATTATTAATATGGAAGGAATAAGCCAGGGTGGGGGTGGAGAGCGAGTGAGCAAGCTTTTAAAAGATAAGAGGAAGGAAGTAACAACAGGATGACAGAGAATAGGAAGGGATGGGATTAAGAGACAGTTTCTTAAATTAGAGGTAAACACAGGGAGACTTTACTGGAAGCTTAAATAAAGGAAGAAAGCATTATGAGTGGAACTGTTAAAACTAGAGGCCTATGAGCTCTGATATTATTCTCCTCTAATTTTCTCCTGTTTTGTCAGCTTTATACCACACTGTGGGATTTTTGTTGTCTTCCCAGAAGTCTTTATCTGGAACACTGGCTGCAAGTAAAATAGTCTTTATCTGGAACACTGGAAGTGAAATAAACGTGAACTGTCAAACTCGAACTTTAGCTCTGGCACTACAATTCCCACCACATCAGTAAGTTGTGGGTCTGAAACCAGAACTTAACAAATAAGCAGTTTCCTATTTGTATAGTTTATGTAACCGCATCTCCCTCCTCCCCTGTAAAAGCACAAGAAAGAAAAATCAACCTCCCTCCAAAGAATGCCGTTAAAGATGGAAAACCCATTTATTTCTAGCAGGTCTAAAAATCACAAAATAAAGGCCATTTTGATCTCCTTATTTCAATGAGGTAAAGTGGATGAGGATATTTTACTGGCCAAGGGACTGTGATGGGTTGTTTGAGACTGGCAATTTTAAATAGAGTGCATGTGGATTACACAGAATAATTCCAAGACACTCTGTAGTCTGCTTCTCCAAGGCACCAAGCAACTGCAGTGGTAACTCTGACTTTGTTGTTCAGGAATTTATAATGGAAAATTATATTTCCCCCTGCCAAATTCCCACAACTTATAAAATAACTTTAAATGTTCTGAATTTTACCCAGAATAATCAGATAAAACAGGGGGGGCAACACTGTTCACCCAGCAGAGGAGATACAGTACAAAACATTTTAACTAAGGCAGGCAAAACAGACTTCAAAGTCAGTGCACCTTACAGAGCACGTTTCAGCCTAATGAAAGCAATGCCATTGAGACAGACCATTATCCTTACAGACTAGTTTGTCCTCAACCTTTCTTTGGGGATCATGGATTGAAGCTAGCATGGTTCTTGATGTATCTTTTTATTCTCTTGGTAGTAACAGCACTTGAAATGACCTTTTAGTTTATCATTAAGTTTATTACTCTGTATAGCTGCCTCCACATACATGATCCTATTCATAAACATAAGGAGACACAATTTCAAGGAAATAGCTCATTTTTCTGCTGTGCTCAGATCCACAATAATAATCCGTGGATCAGGATAGGGTAAGTGATTACTAATACAATGAATGTTCTCACCAAAGGAGCTGGCTTGAAGCAGGAAGTTTTTATAAAGACAAGTATTACCGAAAAATAAGTCTAAAAGCTCAAGAATATCTTCCATTTGCAGTGACACCTGATGATGGTAGCTGGTGCTAGTAGGTGGGGTGTCTGAAAGAGCCTGAGAACTCACCTTCTGACAGTGAAGATCCCTGAAGGCTCTCAAGCTGGTTATCTCTGATACAAAGGCTGTTCCCTTTTGAAAATTTGGTCCTAATGTAACATGAGAATGTATCAGATCTTTGAGTGAAGCAAATACGCATTTGCCCTTGAACTGTAACAAAATCCAGGGCAGCAGAAAAAAGGGAGGCTCTTTGAAGTGCCTGTGGAGTCGCCTGAGAATACTGTGAAAACACTTTTTACAGTTGTACTATCAGGGTTATGTGGGCATTTACTCTTGTTTATTTAGGATGTTTACAAGAGAACCTCATGGCTTTCCCCCTTGGCTCCAGGTTGTTAACAACTGTCTTCAATAGTAAATTACATATTTCAAAATAAGTATGCTTTTAGCAAGGCCATACTCTGTCTTCCTATCACTAACAGAACAAAACACTCACAATATGCAAGAAAACAAAAAGTCCAACAACAGCAAGGGGATGAGGGTGCCCCAGCTGTACAGCATAAGTGAATGCAGAGATTCAGTGCAGTTTGCATACACTCCTACAAAGGTGGTCTCCTCCAATAATTCCAGTCTTAGCCTACCACTACCTAGGTCAAACGAACTGATTTGGATAACTACATAAATATTGCCAGTTTCTTAGCCAGTGGTTTGCATGAGAGACATCCCCTTCGTGTGTATGTATTGCTGCTCAGTCTAGAAGAGCAGTAGATAACTGTGCAGCTAAAACAGTGGCAATGTGGTGCTCTCTTATTTCTTCCCTTCCACAGCTTTTGGTTGAGAAAGACATTCATGCAACATTCCTCACACAGGTCATTAAGATGTTTATCCGAGGAACTGCCAGCCTGGCTATCCAAGCATTGTTTCAGCCTTCAGACCCCTATTCTTAACCTAACACCTTCATTTTGGTGGCACACTCTTTACTCTCTTACTTTGATGGGCCTAATGCCTAAAGAGCAATTAGCAGCCATACTAATTTTTGCAAGTGGACTTGCTGTTATTATTAATGCTGTCAGGTCCATTCATCTCAAGGGTTTATAATGTCTGCATAGCATTTAAGTGACAAAATGGAATAGTGTATTTTTGGCATTTAAAAATCTGCACAGTGCTTCAAAGACATTGTGATGCCCTGGGGAGAATTTGTAGCTCTTACAACAACTGATGTTTTAAAAAGCAATACATGTTTAAAAAGAAGCCAGGTATTCATGAAAGTTATCCAGAATAAGAATTCTTGGTGAGACTTTGCAAGCAAAAATCTGAGGGTTTGTCCATGTGAGGTAATTAACTACAGCAGAACTACAGCTATAAAAATATAATGCTGCAGCAGCTACTGCTTGTGTAAATCTCTATATTCCTACACAGACAGTATCCTGGATACAAGGATACAAGACTGTATTTTGATATTTTTTTTGGTAGACCTTACACTGCTTTGTAACTAACATAAACTCTTTCTGCCTCATAATCACTCAGCCCCCTACTACTGAAATCAGCCTTCCATTTTCTCTTTAGTGCAAATGCCCCTTCACCAAATTACACCTTTGCATCACAACCAATGACTACAGAAATTGTCTGCAACTACTAATTATAGGCAAAAAACCCCACAAAAAACAAAAGCCAACAAAGAACCTGACATGGTAAGGGAGGGAAAAAGAGGGACAGAAGGTCAGAGCCAAGGCTACCACATTTTATGTACAGTACTAAGGAGAATTGTTAGTGATCTCTGACCAGGAAGAGAAATCGCTATACCCCATCAGAGGATATGAAATTCCTTCCCTTCCTTTTCTGGGATTTCCCAGTTTATTGTGTGTAGCACTGGCAAATGAGCCCTAAAAAGTTTGTTGCAGTGATTTAAAAGAGAAGCAACACATGGTTTAGGGAAAAAGCTGAGGCAGTTCAACATAGCATCTTCAGTGAATTTCAATTGGCTATCAACTTAGTATCTCAGGAAACTTTGAGAGAAAATGAAGTATTTACAGAACATATAAATCACAATAAAAAAAGGGAACACTTTTCCAGTTATCTACTTGATGAACAGTAAAGAGGAACAATACTAAGCTGGAAACTTAAAAATTTAATGTGGGATAATGCAGAAGCAGGATTGGTTCA
This sequence comes from Onychostruthus taczanowskii, assembly GCF_017590055.1. NCBI lineage: Eukaryota > Metazoa > Chordata > Aves > Passeriformes > Passeridae > Onychostruthus > Onychostruthus taczanowskii. Next base: position 3,013,949 of record NW_024503457.1, on the reverse strand, counting down.
ACCAGGGATCTGATATTGTAATAACCAAACAAAAATGGAACTTGAGTGGTTTATATGTGTTATCAGACTCTTCAGGTGAATCGAGGTTTTAGTAAGAGGATATATTTTATGTAAACTATATAGTCTTCTGATAAATGCTTAATATTAAACTTATCTAAAATTCTAATAAAATAAAACATACAAGGACAACATCTACGTGAAGTAGTTCAAGTTGCTTTTACCATAGCTCTAGGAAACAGTTTATATTATTTTTGCTATCAAAGAAGCCTGTTTAATAAAAAAAGGGGAGTTGGAGTCACATGGATCAAAAAGTGGGAGTGTCTGTTACATAAAAAAAAAATTCTCACTCACCAGATGAAACTGGCCACAATACATTGTGCAGACTGGTCTGTCAGTGTGCACCAGACCATGGGCCCAATCCTAGAGACATAGCTTTAACTGAAAGATTTATAATTTTGAAGTTTGTAGTCTCAAATTTTTTAAGCTTGTCAGGAATGGGATAATAATGAAAATGAAACACTACAGCTATAGAAGATGCCCACAAACATTCATATTTTAAGTGGCTTTTCTTTTCTTATGTTTTTAGGCCTATATACTTTTTCTTCTAAAAATGCTCAAATAATCAAATTTATTGGTAAGAATATAATTAAATAAATAAAATATAATTAAATATATATTGAAAAATATTCCCTAAAATAAGTTCTCAGCAAGAAGAAGTTCACCTATTCCTAAGTACTTCCCTCTTCCTATCAGGAGACAGAAACAGCATGTGAACCATGTATCTTAACACAAGAATTTGAATTCTGAATCAGAAAACAGTCTGAGCCAAACTCCAAAGAATAAAAGGTAACATCTTGTCACACTTCCTAAGTTATGATCTCCCTCTTCTAGTCTAGAGAAAACAAGCAGGACTGAAGCTGGTAGTGAAGTAACTTGCCAGACTGATAGAAAAACAAGGATTAAGAGTTCCAGATTCCCACTCAAGCACCATCTGCTGTGAGTTGCATTTACTGCTCACTCCTATAGCTTGTTCAGCTTAGAGAAGACCTGTGACTGAATTCTCTTAGTTAACTGATGCAATATAAATTCCCAACCAGGAATGTATGATCAGTGTGAAAACATGAGGAAACTTGAACCGGGACCAAGCAGTCAGTTAAGGACAACATTAAGAATTCACATACTTATGTTGATTTTGCACACTGCAACTACAAACCCCACAAAGTCTCAACTCCATTATCCTACCACAGCTAAAGGAGTTTATTTGTCTAAATATGTTTTCAGGAAGGTGCCTCTGTCAGTGAGATGCTGGCAGCATTAGTGGTCAAGCCAGCCTGTGCAAAAAATGGTCCCCATTGCTGGGAACTTCAGAAATACTCCAGTATTTCAGCTTTTTTTACTATCTCACCCTTAGGAATGTTGTGCTTTGCTGTGTACCAGTTAGTCTGTATATTACCCTTACTGCAAGTTTGGCTAGTGTAGAAACAATCACAATTTTCTTTTTTTTTCTTTTTTTTTTTTTTTCTTTTTTGGTTACAAAATTCCAACTTGACCACATATTTACAAAGGATAATGGAGACCCTTGAAGACAGAATAAAACCAGGTTTAATGTAGTTATCCCAAGGCTGAGTAAATGGTCTTTTCCTCTCTCCGCCTTTACTTCTCTGACAAGCTGTTCACACTTAATTTGTACAGAGCACCATTCAGTCATGATGTGCACTCTGTCTTCCCATATTAGTTTAGTCAAATAGCCACCTCATCACCTACATCCAAACAACTGTTTTACAAGAGATACCTTATGGCCAGTCAACAGAGAAATTCTTAGTGTATGGTGGAAAAGAAACTACTTCAAAAGGAATGAATTAGCAGATAGTATGTTGGGAAGGTCACCCAAAGTCACAAGCAGCAAAATGCATGAGAATATAAAGCTACTGTGTTGTAGTCCAACATTTTGTCTCAACGGCAAAAGGAGATGTCATTTATGGACAGCATGTGAGCCTAGTCATTATTTGCAGTCCATTTCTTGTGTATTCCCTTATCACACAAATAATTACACCAGGGATTTCAGAGGGCACCTCCCTGATGTCTGATCCTTCTAATCACTTTATGGACTTGCCCATGAATTTTTCTAACTCCTGTTTTGGAGTCCCTCTGAGAGTTTAATCTGCAATCTCTTGAGGTAGCAAGCTCTGGAAATTCACTATATAGTAGGTAAAAGGATTGGCTGCTTCTTTGTTTTAACTCAGTTTCCTACTGTTTTCACTGAGTAGTCTCTACTTCATATAATGTGGAATTTGGTGAACAACAGTTCAGCATTATCTTTGTACCAGAACTTCACTCATCTGCCACTTTCTCCCCTTTCTTCTCTAAAGAGAAGAGAGATATGACTTCAATTTATTATACAACTCTTGATTAGTCATATGATCAAAACCTCCTGTGTTGTATGTATTTTATTTTAGTAGAGCACTTTGAACTTGTAGACAATGTTGTCATAATCTTTGAGAAGCTTCAGTTAAAAAAAAAAACCCACACATCAATAGTAATGTTCATATTTCTCTCCATGTGGAAGCAAAAGAGAGAACAGAACGACTGAACATTTCTAGCTGTTATTAAAGGTGTTCATAGAAATAATATAGTTTGTGTTGTGAGATTTGAGACTAAGTACACAATCGTGAAATTAAGGACTGTAGTATAACGCACATGGAAGATAAGAAAAACCTTAAATTGTGAGGTCATGGAGCTCCTCTCAGAATCAGTACCTCAGAATTAGAAAAGACAGTGGGATTAAGCTACGACTGAGAATGAAAGGCTCAGTTGCCCTCTGACATCTGGGAGCCTGGATGTCTTTCTCTAGGAAAAAATCCTCCACTATATAATTTTCGGACTTTCAGCATCAATTTGAGTACAATTTAAGCACCATCATAATATTTCTGTATTATAACTTTATAGTGTGACTTTTCTTTCAAAATGTATTCTAAAATACAGAAAAATTTGAATAGACTTAGTGAATATACACCTTCCTATGTAACAGTATACCATCTGCTGAAGGCATCTCCTTTCCTTTAATGTTAAAAACCTACTTTCATAATCATCAAATCAACCACAGCAAGGTATCACACCTCATTTTCTCTCTTTTATCCCTACTGTTGTAGTATATTTTCATAGAAATACTTAACCTATGCTTACCAGTGACACAAACAACTTGAGTGCCATGTCCTGTGAAGTCTGGGGACCAAGGTGAGGCCACTGCCTATTTCAATATCCATGTCTCCACACATGCCCCTGAGTAAATCAGGCACATAAGCACAGCATTTATTTCAGTCCTTTTGTTGCTCATCTCAAAAGAGTTGTTTAATAATGGCTATTTGCAGTCTGAAATATTTAAGCCTTATGTTTGACTGGGTATTAGAAAGCAGAAAGAAACTTCCAGCTTGTTCTAGCTCTAGGGACCTGCCAGGCCCCTCTTTTCCAGCCTTTGCTGAGCCCCGAGGCCCTGAAAAACACAACCAGCTGAACTTGGCTGCTTCTTTGCCCTGGGTGTCAAAGGAATAATCACACCCTAACTGCTTAATCTGCCTTTGGCTCCTCTTGTGTCTTGCTCCCCTTCCCATGCTCTGCTTTACATTGTAATTCCTTGGCTTTCCGAGTGTTGCCTCTGACCTCTCTCTAGTTTTGTCCTTCAACTTGGTACAACCATATTGAGTTTCCTGTCCTTGGGCTTGGCTTCTGATCTCAGGTCTTGCCTAGATGCTTACTTCGTGTATCTTTACTCTTCTATTGCCTGACTTTGACTTGCCTTGCTCTGATTGGGCTCTACATCCAACTCTAGCCAGATCCTGGAACTGTATTTGATCATGTGCTCACAAATGCGTGTTCCAAGTCTTTGCGAAAATTGCTTGGGCTTTCAACCCAAACCCTCCTAGTATTCTGTGATTCTTGTGGAACAAGCAGGAGGGCATTCACAGCGGGCTGAATGTGGGCCAGTGTCCCCACACACAAGTGACAGTCAGACCTTGTTATGCCTAAGTATGCTGACAAATTTTCCTCACTTCAGACACCCCACAGAATTTGGAGGAAAGGTATATGGGTCATCTACTAATCATCTTTAAAATGATGATTAGTAGAGTTGTCAGCTCATGATGGGGTATCAAATGTGAAAAAATAAGCAGAATAAAAGAGCATAGATTTTAATTGCTTTGTTGTATACGGACCTTTTTACTTTCACTGAATTTAGGAGAAACATTTCAAAAATGTAACCATCTAACTAGACAACGAATTTTGCTACTATGGCTGCATATGCATATATATGGTGAGGCTTTGGCAAAGGCAGAAGCACTTGGATCCCACTGTTTTTGAAAACTTGGAGGTTTCATGCTCAGAAAAATAGCCAATTTCTGAATAAAAGGAACTGGGAAGAGGGAATTACTTGATTTTGTTTCTCTTTGCTGAGATAATGAATATTTTACTGAGTGTGGGAAAGCACTAATCCTCTGCTTCTTGTAATTCATGGAAAGCAATCTGAAAACTCACCAAAGACTGGAGAATTACAGTGTCCTGTCTCCATCCAACTCTGTTTTCCACTATATTCCCCATTTTTTCTAACTTTCCATTCTGAAAAGAAGGGACTGGTGCTAAGCTTCCTCTGTTCTCCGGTCCTCAATTTAAATTTGCGAACACCTAAAGGTCAAAATGCAGAAGTCTGTCATCAGTTCTGACTCAGGCATAACTGTTGTTAACTTTTGATAAACTTGACTAATTTTTGTAACATTTAATATATTTTCTTTGAAAAAATTTAAAATGGTTTCCTCCATGTAGGATATAAAGGACATGGGTATTTACCCACTTACATGGGTGATATTGAAATGTAGTGCTGTTTGAGGTGGTATGAACAAAGCCATTGCATTGATGGTTTTGTCATGCCTGAATAATGTATCCAATCCAAATTAATTTTGATAATATCATTATACCAAACCATGATATATAATTTTTATATATTCTAAGTATTTTTTAGCTACATGTGGTATAGAGTTGAACAAAAAACCCTACCCCTAAATGACATAATGACATTACTGAGGCTGGTTTCTGTGAAAATAGTACTTACAAAGTATAGTATAGTTGTCTCTATATATTCATTCCCTCTCCCATCACTTAATTACATCACCCTTTAAGACAGACATATAATGTAATTAGAGATTTGAACAGTTCACAGCCAGATCACTTAAAGTAACATTGTTAATGGGCTTTAGAAGTTCTCCCTTTAATATTGCCAGTGTTATAACTTCTAATTACCTTAATAATTAGGGCTGTGTCATTCATGATTGAGGTAACAGTTGCTACCACTAATGGGTATTAGAGGTCTCTCACAAGGCATGTTTTGATGTTCTCACTGAGTTGCTTAGGGCAGGCAAGAGCTATTTGTCCTTAGAAACCTAGTGGTTGCTATGTGGTGGCCTGGGCTGAGGCATCCTTACTAACCACTTTAATACTGCCACCACCACTGCTGTTTTCACTGAGGAGTGACTGTATTAAAGGCACTCACCACACACTGCCCTTGAAATGCAAATATGACACCTATGGATGAAATCTGTTGAACTCTAATCGCTATTGTTACTATTGCTACAAATAACAACATAAACTTGAATGTCAAACCTGACTGACATTCAAAGAAATCCATAAGTAATTCTTCCCCATTCCCAACCCTACAAATTAGCAATGGTTAAGATTTGCAAAGTTTAAGATGACACATTTTTTTCATTATGCATGCGTAATTCAGAAGAGTAACTACAACTAGGTTAAAATCTAAAGGAAAGCAACTGGGATTTGCAGCTATTTTGCCAATATATAAGGCTAGAATCACCTTTTCAAGTACGTTTTTTCTAAAGACTTCTGGCATAGATTGAAACCAAGACTTCTATGAAGAATAAGAGTCAGAGGTTCCTCCTTACTTATCTGAAACTAGTTCAGAGATAAAGGCCTGTTCTTTGGCCATGCTACACTTTGAGGCTTGAGAGTTCATTCACAGGAGAGTGGAGAACTCAGGATTTACTCTACTTCCATAATCAAATTCACCAAGATTTATGTAACTGGAGAATGATGAAATACAGGTAGATAGGAAAAAAAGTCAACTTCATTGGACAGACTTTCACCAAACTGATTTTAATAATCTAGGTTTTCCCTGAGGACTGGTGACTGAATGACTTCTCTTATTTACTTTGGTTTTCAGAGCATTATTATACTGCATTATATGACTGTGATGGAAAATATTAAATCCTCAGGGACTGGAGGAGCATCTACTTCTTAGATTTGTTTATTTTCTAGACACAGATTAAACTGATTTCCTGACTCAGGTTAAATTACACTGAACAGGTAAAAGGGCAACTCTGTGATGCAGAGAAGAATGCTCTGGGGATTAAAAAAAAAGATTGATTTATCCCAGCCCCATTAAAAACACCCAGGAACTTAACATTTATTAGACTGGACATGAAGGACATACTCATATAGATAAGATACACATGGTAAATTAGCCCTTTAAGGTACAACATTGAAATCAATACACTACACAGACACCACAAAGACACTCTCATTCCTCTTCATCTAAATTAAAATCTAGGTAAAAAATAAAAAAAAAAAAAAAAAAAAAAAAAAAAAAAAAAAATGTTCCCCTTTTCTCAAAATAAAAACTAGGGAAAAAATAAAAAAAAAAAAAAAAAAAAAAAAGAAAACAAATCCCAAACTCATGTATCTACTTGACCAACAGGTATGAACATTTCCCTCCCTCATCAGGTAAATATATAATGTGCTCATGGTTGAATCAGATTTAATTTCTACAGACTTCCAATATTAGTTTGGCAAGTATCTTTGCTTCTTTGTGTCCCTTTTCAGTGAAAACAAAGTAATTATAAGAGTACTACCTTTGTCTGCTTTGACCTGAAATAGTACTAGATACACTCCTTCAGATACAAATACAATCTCATCAAGGAAAGAATTCCAGTTAAGAGTGATCATATTTCCTGTTGACTACAAGACAGAATTCCAGGATTAAAAAATACCTATATTAAAGCAATCTTAAAGATTTTTAGATCAGCAAGATTTTTAGATCCTACACGTGTTCATACACAGTGTATGTGCATATATACTAACATAGACACATACAACTCACACAAATTATAGTGACAGTAGTACCAAAAATTTTGCTCACATATTCCTAAAAGTTTTCAAAAATCTTTAGTAGCCATTTGGCTACAAATCTATTCCATTAAATTTAAAAGTAGTCATGACAGAAATTCTACTGCTGTATTCTTAAACTACAAGACAAAAGGTATTAGATCTTAGATCACATGAAACGATGCCAAGATCATTTCAGGAGCCCGAAGCTACTTGTAATGCAACACAAACAACAACTAATTCAAACTACTCTATGCAATATTTACAAATATGTCAATCTTAGATGAACAAGCTGAACAAAGCATACCTGTACACATACTGCCATAGAAGAACTGAAAAATGTCTCCCTCAAAAGTAATAGCAGTTCAGACTGATTTTCAACTTTAAAAAAAGTTATTTTGTATTTTGGGTAAAGGCTCATGGTTGACCAGGACTGGTTAATTCAATTATTGATTTTACATCATATGGATAGAAAATAATTGCAGTAATTGTATAATTAATATTACACATATTCTTAAAATTGCCTCCAAATAAAGGACAAGTATGTCGCTGTCAGGATGGTCACAACACAACGAAGAGACTAGAAGCAGTATCATTTGGCAACTGTTTAATACGAAATATGTCTGACTTTTTATACACTTTGTAATAGTTTATACTTCCACTTTACTTATTGGCCACAATAAATCAACATAACACTATTGGTAAAAAGTTACAGTGACTTAACTAACTTTCTAAAAATTCTCCATCTAACTGCGTAGTTCTCGTCTTTCTTCTGTTCTTCACTTCTCTTGGTCTCCTTAGTTACAGCCTTGAAAACAGCTCCTTATTAGCTACTTCTTTGCCTCTTGCTCCTTCAGCTAACAGGCCCACTGTTAGCTCCTTCCACACAAGTAAAGGCAAGGAAAAGGAATATGATGAAAGATATCTATGCCATCTTTATGCTGCCTAAGTGTTAGTTTAAGTGATCATAGGGACAGGTCTCATTACACCTCAATCAGACGCCTCCATCTAAATGATCATCCAGGTTTTGTTCAGGTTCACTAGAGTGGAACAGTTACTTCCAAGGGCACAATTTAGCTCACCCTTGGTGGACAGCCCAGAGAAGTTACGCAGCCTGTTTACTTGCTTGGAGATACTCAAAACTTGACTGGATGTTTCGATCTGTTTGGATAGCTTGTGTGCTACAAGTGTGCCTGTCCCTGTCCACTGGCAGTACAAAGAATGAGGAGATGATGAGGAGAGCTCACTGATGAGGAGAGCTCGTGATGCTGGCTCTCTGCCTCCCCTCAAACATCTCCTACTAGGTAACTCTGCAAAGTCAAGCACTGCCTGTGTTTCAGGACCACAAAGTTCCCTAGACATACAGAGAAGCTTCCATGGTCTGGAAATGGTTCACATAGCTCTTAACTATCTTTTTGAATGACTTTGGAACAGGAACAGATAAGTCAAAAACCTATGTAAGTCTGAAATAGTAGACAATGCACAGTAGAACTGCCGAAGCCAGTGCAAAACACAAGAGTCTAGATAATTTTAATTACAAAAGGACAAGAATGGCGACTTTTTTCATGCAGTTTACTCTACGAAGGCCCTTACTTTATTTTAGTCTAGCTCATGTGTACCTCAGAAAGTGTTTTGGCAGCCTGTATCCCAACTAGATGGCCATACATAATGAATGACATGCCTTTGTCTAGGATATCCTAAAATGGCAGTGTCTCACCTGTGCATGCACAGGCTTTGTCTAGCTGTTGGAAGGTATGCTCACATTGTACCATACAGTTCTACTGCCCTCAAATCATCCAGATGGAGGCCTGGCCAGATTATTCAGTGGTATCCAGCCAGATGCATGCGTGTCCTTCCTTCCAGTGAAACCCAGAAAATGACGGAGATGAATTACTGGTATGGGTGAAGACAAATCTGTGTTAATACCAGTTTAAAAAAAAACCTCAAACCAACTGTAACATTAGAGCCAATGTTACACTTTGCCCTCTGAGATCAACAGAACAATTTCAGATGACTTGGCAAGAAATGTGGCACCTTCTCATCTACCCCTAGGAGTGCAATACAGTCAGAAGATGCATCCAGATGCAGAAACAGAGAAGCACTTCCAGGTGTCAAATACAGGCTGGGCGAAACTGCTTTTGCCACCTGTTCATCCCTCAATCAACAAGCTTCCTCTGCCGCTTATCCTTATTGCTGACATGCTCATCTCCTCTGGCACCCCAGATAAGGAAATTAAGAAAACAAATGTAAGACAGCTTCCCCCATATTCCAAGAGGACGTAAAGTTAGTGTTTTCTATCGGACGTAGTCAAAAGTTCACTAAATTAGAATATCTTTTGAGTACTAAAATGCTTGACATTAAATATGCAACCCACAACTGAAAACCTTTTACATACTTGGAGGATAAACACCTAAAAAATTCCATCAGTGTTTTCCTGGAAGAAGCAGTATTGGTTAACAACTTCCCACTAGGCAAAACGAGGATATCTCAAAAACTGCCAATCCTATTGATCACGGTTGAGCTAAGAACAGTATATTCAAATATATCCTTCTAAAAAAGCCCAGCAACGTGTCAATGCCATTCCCTGTCACTAGGGACTAAAAGGAGGAAAAAGCAACCTCACTCCAAATTCCACTGCAATATTTTTCCAACTTCCAAAAAGGCACAAGCAGTATTTCCTTCTGGTATTAATATATCCAGACTGCCAGCTTTAACAGTGTTTAAGGTGAAACTACTTAATTCTATTGTCCTCATGCATCAAAAAGTAATCACTGGAGTTACTAGAAGGCTGAACATCTGCATGTTTATGAAGAAAGGAGTGATGATTAAGATAAAACCATCCCCTTACTGATCTCAGGCTGCGCTTTCAGATTAAAAGAGTAAAATTAAATAATATCATAACATAAAAGATCTCAGAGCTTGCTGAGAATGCGCTCATGACAGGCACAAACACTAATAACTACATCTACCCAACATTCTTCACTGAGAAATCATTATACCAAAGGCACATGCCTCTACACATGGATACACACAGATTAATTTAAGCATACTTCTTTTTGTTATAGGATTTCTACTTATTTTGCTCTTTTTGAATGTAAGTATATTACTCCATCAAAAAATTTCAACATCTTGAAGAATATTAGAGAAATGAATAATGTATGCACAGGCTTGTGTGCTATGTGAAAATGTTGTATGAGTCAACTGCAATTCCACAGGTCTGTTTCCTTGCACAGAGTTTCAGCAGTTCATGCTAAATAAAGCCCCATTTCTGCCCCTCTCTATCGTATGATTTACCAGGTGCAGTTTTGAAAAAATGTGTAATTGCATTTAAGTCAACCTGCATGCACTGAAGTTAAGCACCGCTTAAGTGTTTGCAGGATTAGGGTTTAAGCTTCCAATTATCCCTATTGCAGCTGTGTGACATATACCCCAATGAATGCATTTCTCATCAGTTTTAATTCACGTTTACTCTTTCTGGGGACTGAAAATGGCAAACATAAGTAGAGGCTGAGTGGTGTTGTTTCTGTTAGGCTTACACACCTAATAAAACATAATATTTACTCTCATTATTATCATCAATAATTGAGTTAGAGATTCATTATGTGACCCAGTGATCATGCTACACATTAAGAAATTGCCTGAAGTTTTAAATTCAATACTGGATAACTTCATTTTATATATATATATATATGTATATATAAAAATTTATATGTGTATAGTGGATTCAATATGTTACTAAAATGAAACCAGTGATTGCTAGAGAGGTTTTGTGGTTGGTGTCATTCAGAAGGTCTCAGTACCCCAGTCCTACTGATACCTAAAAAAATGTCCTGACTACACTTGTTTACCACTGGATCCTGCTGTGGTCTCACATATAAATCATATGCAAAGCAGAGAAAAACAGGTAGCATACTGTAATTTTTGTCATAAGGTACTCACATAAATTAATGAAATCAGGACCTTGTCCATATTAACTTGAAAAGTGCACCAACTCTTGCTACTACATTACTACTTGAAATTTAGACATATGTAGGTAAGATGAATTTATTGTCTGATGGCAGTGAAAGCAGAAGAATGTCCAAGGAGACATCAGACAACTCTTAGAAATCACTAATACTTAGGATTCCTGCCAGAAAAAAAACCCCAAACCAACAAAAAAAAAACCCCAAAAAACAACAAAAATACAAAGCGAACCCCCCCCCCAAAAAAAAAAAACCCCCAAAAAAAAAAAAAACCCCACCAAAAAACAAACAAACAAAACAAAACAAAAAAACCCACACAAGCAACTCTTACAGTTGAAGGGATCTGATTTTCTTCTTTGCTGAAGTCTGCATGTGATGGACCTATTGACACAAACCCTGGAATCACAGTGTCTTAACAAGCAGAAAATACTTTCCAGTGTCTTAATAAGTAGAAAAGACTTTCCAGATGTCCTTTCATGTCTTCTACACATGAATGGACATCTGGATGCAGAGATGTAAAGGTTGAGTTTGACGCATGCCTGGCTTTCCTCCAGATAGGTTCTAGACACAGCCAGCATGAAGATGAAATCCAAGAACTGAGAACACTTCAGAATCTGATGATAAAGATATGGTTCAATTCACTCTAAGGTTTAATGGCCTTTCCTTGTTCTACCCTCCTCTTAGCAGGATTCAGGTTTGGTCTCAACAGGAAGTCACAGAACTCCTCAGACTTTTGCGGTTTCTTCTTCACAATGACCAAGGACAGCTACTGAAGCAAATGTCAGTGAGAACTGTATTTCAGTTCCTTATGTTACATATTGTAGAACATCAAATGGTTTGGGTTGGAAAGGGCCTCAAAGACCATCTAGTTCCAACAACTCAGCCATGGGTAGGGACACCTTTCAGGTTCCTCAGTGCTCCATCCAGCCTGACCTTGAATACTTCCAGAGATGGAGCATCCACAGCTTCTCTGGGCAATCTGTTCCATTGACTTACCACCCTCACAGTAAGGAATTATTTCTTAATATCTAATCTGAACCTGCTCTCTTTCAATTTTCACTTGATTCCCCTTTGTCCTGTCACTACATGTCCTGTAAAAAGTCCCTCTTCATCTTTCTTGTAGGCTCCCTTCAGATACTGGAAGACTGCAAATAGGTCATTCCAAAGCCTTCTCTCTTCCAGGATAAACAATCCTAATTCACTCAGCCTTTCCTCTAGGAGAGTTGCTCCATCCGTCTAATTATCTTCACGGCCCTCCTCTGGACTTGCTCCAACATCTTTTGATGTGTCAAAAGACCCCAAGGAATGCCAAGTCCAAGAATCTTCCTCCCCAGATAAGCAGCAGATGCTCCAGTAATGAAGTTTCCTAATGTTGACTTACATGAAGATGATTGAGTTATGGTGATACAACAGAATGCAACATAGTTGAGATTCAACCTATGAAATACAGGTTTCCATTTCTTTCCTCTTGCACAAGGCATAGTGTTTTCTGATCTCTATCTTTTTTCCATCCCATCAGCTCCCAATCATACTATCTTCCATTGCCCAACCATTTTCCAAAGCATCCTTTCTGTCCTTTTTTGCTTTCACTGGGTAATTTTCTTCTTCTCAATGACTTTAGTCCAGCCAAACTCTACACTTTTACTCTATCTGTCCAATTTTTTTTACCGTATCTGTTCACTGTATCTGTTTCCTCTATACTGCCCTACATACCTACATCTGTATATATCATGTTGATCACTGTTCTCAACATTTGACTTCCGGTAGCTTCTAATAATTTATCTGGAATCTGATTTTCATCAATCCAGTTTTATTAAAGAAAAAATGGCCACAACATTATTTAACAACATGAGGTACCTGAAACAACAGTTACTAAAATATGCTAAAAATATGCCACAGAAAACTTTCTATTACCCTGTTATTTTCAAAAATGCCAGTGTGTACCATTTTTTCATCATGAAAATGCTCCAATCACAAGTGTGACAAAATCATTACATACATCATTCATTGTATTCATTGTACATTGTATTCATTGTACATTCACTGTATTCATCATCAAAATTTAGAAGGCTTGTAAAAAAAATAGGGTTTTAATTGCAAACTTTTGAAAATTGTGAATTTGGGGAAATTTTGACCAATAGTTATACAGATACTCTTAAACACTTGCATGTTATGTTAATAACAATTAATTTAATCTCAGACCAGGCTGACGAAACAAATAGTGTTTTAGTGGTAGACATTTGACACTTTCCAAAGTTAAGCCCACAGGTCCCCACATGCTTGCATTGGGTCATACGACAGAGACTACCCAGAAGACAGATGCTACCAGACATTGTAGAGTAAACAGCCGATATGAAATTTTGCTCTGGAAGAGGATTTTGTTTCTATGCATATGCACATTAATACCAACATCTTTATTAAAGTATATTTTGTTGGGGAATTGGTTTATGAACACTGGCTAACATAAGCAGCGGCTATACTCAGGTAGCTTTGCAACACAACTCAACAGGACATGCATCCCAGAAGACCCATTCAAGTGTTGGTAAGATTTTTAAACAAACAAGCAGTCATATTTCAGAACTCCTGTCCAGGTTAAAGGGAAAATAAGAATCAGAGACTGGAATAAAATCTAATCTTCTGACTTTTAGTGGCATTTCTTAATCAAGATGTAGTTACTGCAGTTCTGTGCTCAGAAATAAACTCACCATGTACCTTGTTATATTCAGTTTTGGCAACAGAATCCAGGACACAGTTACTGGAAGTGAGAAATACAGTCTTAACCCTCCTGTTTGTTTTCCATATAGCACACAGGAAAGCAGTGGGGAAGAGAAGTATTCATTGTCAGCCCCCATAATATTCTGCAAGTATAAAAATTGTGCCAGACAACAGGAAATAAATGAATATATTGAAATACTGAAGTGGAGAGAAGGAGCAGAGAAAATGCATATAGCACAACAGATGACCTCCATCAACATAGATTTTCAGGTTGCTGCTGCTGCATTGGGCAAGAAAAATGTCTATATGTAAGGGCTCCAATACATCAAGCTTTAACCTGCAGAGGGTTTGTAGAAATATTAATGGCATAGTCCATCCCAAAAAAACACTGCAGAGAAGTTAATAATTAGAAAAGGATCTTGAAAGGGAAAAAAAAACCAAACAAAAAGAAGAGTTGTCATGCATTATTTGAGTGTCACCTGGTACATAATAGAAACTGAAGACAAGTAAGTGCTAACAGTAATTGTACTGAATTTCATAATTTTTGATTTTTAAGTAAAAATTAACTTCATCATTTTTAATCCAAGTTTTCACATTTTCTTTGCCCACAGAAAAGTGCATGCATGTCAAAAATTCCTGAAGGCAAAGGCATTTTATATTATGGATCTGACCAAATAACTCCTTTACCTTTAGAAACGAATCTGATACCTACGTAAGATCTCTGTGACCTAGGATATCAATACAGTGCCATGACGTGATATAAGACCAAGACTGTTAAGAGATGAGGCCTTCCTTTTGAAATCAGTTTCACACAAATTTAATGGACTACCAGGTTAAGAAGTGCACACACTAAAGCTGAATGACATCCCGACTGTATTGCAACATGGTGAGGAGGGGATTAAATTCTGCTTCATTGCAGCTTCTTACAGCACATTTTCATAAAGCCATTGGTAATTTTAAAAGTGGAAAAGGTGCACTGTTTTTAGAAGGGAGGGTGGGAGAAACAGGATCTAGATGGAAATTTTCTATAAACATCAGTAGAGTTAGTCCTGCCTAGCTGTCCTAGGACATTGCTAGAAGCATGGAAGAGTACTACAGAGAGAGCAAGGCTTGTCAAACTCAGTTGGAGGAGGGACAAAAAAGGAAGGTTTACTTTTTCTCTAATGAGTTTCTGGAATTGTGGACATGCAACAAAATGATGAGTCCTAACACATGAGCACAGTACTTGTGCAGTCATTTGGCCAAAAGTTTTCAGCAGAGTAACCCTTTGTTTTCCATCTTCTAGGAGACACCTACATCATCTCAATACTCTCAGTGGTTCAGCAATGAGCCTGCATTATTTCTCCTTTATCAATGCCCACTTAAATGGTCACAAATAAGGAGGGCTATAACATTTTGTAGGGAAAAAAATTTATGTCCAAGGCGGTAAAATGCAAACTTCAACATACATGCAGATGCAATTTTAAAATGCATTACAGTTATTACAGTTATTATTATTACATTTGTGATGTATAACACTTATAACCCATGTTCACACCATTTTTTATGACTGTATCAAGTTTTTTTCTCTCTACTCAGTTGTTTGGCCAGCTCCATAGTTCACCAACTTTTTGTAACTTAGAAAGGCTGGCCATCATTAGATCAAAGCAGCTGGATCCATACTAAGGCATTAGCACAAGTAAAGTAAGTGAATTAGGTATTACTATCATCACTTGTGCAATTTTGCAGCAATAAAAAAGATGATAAAAATGTTATAGTTGCCATTTTAATTCTAGTGTGGAATATATCTGTTTAAATAATGGCACCAACAATATTCCAGCTGATCATCATTAGAGTGGTAAGGGATCTGGATAAGAGAATTTTGGTCCTATTTGTGTTTGTTTCCATCAAATACACATACTGTGCATACTCTGAGTGCTACAGCAGTATCAAAATACAAGAAGGAAAAATGGTACTTGCTAATTTAGTAAGCAACATTATTTTCTGTCTGAACAACATAATTTTGCATTTTAGGAATTCAAGAGAAACACCTGGCTTTACCAAGACAAGAATCTGGATTTAAATCCAAGCATTAAATCCATCCAGGAGGAGACCACACCAGTCCAATTGCCCTGTAAAGATGGTGTGTGTAATGTGCCAGCAACAAATATTGGAAGACATCCTGCCACTCTGTGTCCTGTGTGATTAGTAACATGTAAGAACTGGGTCCACGAAGCTGGTTTTTCTTTTTCCCTCAGAATTCTCTGATACAAATTCATCTTTCAGTTTACAGCATTTGACAACCTCTCCACAGTAAAGCTCACACTTTGTTTGTAATTTTCTTTGCATTTTATAAAGACTAGTCTTAAAAAGAAGAAAGTATGAAACAGAGCTGGGTTTTTCTTCCTCCCTTGTCACTAAAAGGGTACAAGCATTGCCTCCATTTTTCAGTTACTCTGTAAATAATGTCTCAAAGCATTTTCTTTAGGAGTATATAAATATGCTTAGCTTTGGTATCTTAATGTACACAGCTCATTCTGCTAAGAGATCAAGGCAAGTTCATGCCCCATCTTCAGATTCTCTAATGCCTTAGGAAAATGACTGCTACAAATATTTGGGGGTTAGAAGTGCACACAGAAATTACCAGTAACATTTCCCCTTTGATTGCCATCACTGAGAATAACAAACACTGTCAAAGTAGAAAGAGAGCAAGATGACATGACACAATATAAAATGACACTACCAAAAACATACCTGTAAATGAAAGCTTTGAGAAAATGCTATATTTTTAAATAGGAAATATAGATCACTTGAATGAATATGCAATATTCTCAGAGGCTTTGAATTAAACAAAGACCTTAATAATTACCCTAATTACTTCTGTTGTGATTCTACCTTTGAGCCTATATGAAAAAAACATCTAACAATTAGTTACACTAATTTAATCATCTGGTTTTAAATAAATGGCTGTTAGCATTTCTTTTAACAAACTTGTTTTAGAAAGACCAAAGACAAAATTGGTTTTTTCGATTTAGCATCCAATGTCATTTAGTTTGGTCTAACATATTTATTTGGGTTTTCTGCCCAGCAGCTGAAGTCCTCTATCTGGCGACAAAAGAAACGCAACAAAAGCTACAGCAGAAGGTGGAACACATTATTTGGTAACACATCTCAAACACAGCCTGGACAAACCACCTCTGAGGGTAAAAACATACATCACATTTCAGCTTCCAAGCTCAATTTAGTCTTCAGTCTCTCAACTGAGCCTGTCAATTAGGGTGTCAATTAGGCCTTGATCCAGCAGAGCACCGAAGCATGTGTGTAATCTGAGCATGTGAATAACCTTGCTGCTCACTGCAAATCAGGATGATAGTGATGGGGGACAAATGAACAGGACCACCAGTTCATTCTCACATACAGCAATTATAACGCACTTTAAAATATTTTCTTGGAGCAACATACTGGAAAATTGTGGCATTTGTCATCTCTGCTCCTTTCAGAGCCACTATAAACCAGGGCTGCCGTTGATTTTTTTTTTTTTGTTTGTCAGAAAGAAACTAGATATTCAGTCCTCTAAAACTACAGGAAAAATCACCTCTTTCCAAATTACACCTGATGTAAAGTGGCATCTCTCTTTATTGAGCTATATAATAATAAAATTCTTTCTTATGTGTAGTGCAAAAGCAAGATTTTCAGTATTTGGCTTTTTAGCAGAATTGGCACTAGCAAGGCTGCTGCTTCTAGAAGTGATTCACTGTTCTGTGCCTCAGCTTGCTCATACCTGACATGAACAGCATGATCCTTCTCTTTCTGCAAAGCACTGAGGTCTCCCAATTAAAGAAGCATTCCTTTGGAATAACTTTTTGCTGCTGTTGCTTAGGCATACATACTGTGGCTCCTGAGGCAAGTCAGTAGCCTTTTCAAACTGATCCATATTCCTACCCATGAAAGTTAAAAATGTAGCTATGGCATGAGATTCTCCAGTTAGAGAATCACAAAGAATTGCACAATGATGTGCCTGCAGAAGTACTAGTGGAGGCAGGGAACATCACACTCAGGATTCCACTGGGCTGTGGCAATAGATCTACTCTCTGGATGCTCCCTTAGTAACTAGATGAGAAATACAGAAATGTCATCTTTAAGAACTTTCTCCTGGACTCTTTAAAGCTTATTCCCATGCCAGTTTTAAAATACCAGAAATGTTCAGAGTAAACAATGCAACACGGAACTTGCTAATGACAGAAACAAGCCAGCCTTTGCAACACACTTTCAATGCCAGGTAAATACAAGTAAAAATACCATGATAGCACAAATCCACATTTTCCTCTCCAAGTCTGATCTTAGCCTGAGACACCAACAGCCTGACAAATTATTTTCTCTTAATTACAGAGCAAGCCATGTAACAAGGAATACAAAACTAGGTTCGGGATTTTGTGACACTCAAGTTACAAAATGCTTCCATGCTGGGTAATACCATTTAGCAAGGAAAGGGATCCAGGAAGAGCCTAATCTTGCTCCCACTGGAGTTTGCAGCAAAACTTACGCAGAAAGAGAATGAAACCTGAATTTGACACCGATGTTAAAACTGATGGACTCCTTTCTATAACCTGTCAAGTCAGTGATAGGTTGTTTGTACCTTTGATTGTTACAGGGAAATTACCAGATCAGAATTCTGAATCCTTGTAATAAATGAACTTTTAAAAATGTAATACTTGCTTCTCAAACACTGTGTCATATGTTTTGTCAGGCTAGTGTAACACAAAAGGTTGTGATGTATACATTAAGATTTAAATGCACTCTCTGGAAGTGACATGAAATGTGCAGCCTTTCCATTGTTTTTACACAAGAAAATTAACTCATTATTTCTATCTCAAGATTCAACCTCCAAAGTATCTCAACAGCAATGTTTTTTACCTTCTGAAAACTGCTGCACATGAAATGTTTTTTTGTAGCTTCCTACTGAAAGACAAAAAGAGTTAAAAAAAAAGAAAGAAAAAAGACTGATATTGGAAAAAACTTTTCTTCCCAGTGCATTGGCATGTTTACTTATCCATACATACTTAAAGCTCACCAAAACATCCTTCCTCTTCCAAGCAAAACATCCTCCTGATTTTTTGGTTTAAGCAGAAGAAAACACATGGTGGAAGGTGCATGCACTCTATGAAAGGAGAAAGCCACTGAGCCAGAAAACAATTCTAAAATGTGTACAGGGCTACAACAGTTAAATCTCAAAGCTGCTGAGAAATTGCTTGGATGCTATGAGCAAAAAGTGTGGTTCCAGAGTATAATCCTAGTGATACACTATGTTCTTTGCAAAAGGTTGTGAGGCCTTGGCCTAATAAGCATAATCTCATTACACTGCAAATAAAAGTTTCCTATTTATCTCCAGATTTCAAATGAATCTAATAAGGCTTATGATACAGTCACCCAATACCCTAATCATATT